>NC_133666.1:98894190-99098540 GCF_037893015.1 Macrotis lagotis
CATGATTGCTTGTAACTATTTTATGTACTGCTTCCTCAATTATGATTCTCTGATAGCCTGAACATATAATCTTTTATGATTTCAGAGAAGTCCACATATGCCATTTCAAAATAACTTGTAGAGGAGGTAAGAGGCTTTAATGTATTTATTAACCTATCATATTAAATAGCATTGCTATTATGTGTTCTAAAAACCAAACAACAAATTACATCTTAGTATATTTGCTCTAGTCTAAGTAAGATAAATTCATGCTTTTCATATGTGAAAGAAAATGAAGCTATGCACAGTATATAACGAATTTAAACTAAGTTGTTGGATTTAGTAATTAGTAATGAAATTAAGGAGCCACTGTGCCTATTAGTACTGAAATGAGTTCTAGTTAATTGTGTTAATTGCCATTGAAAGTTTTTCAACAGTGTAGATTAAAAACACATACACTAGGGGCGGCTAGGTGGCATAGTGGATAAAGCACAGGCCCTGGAGTCAGGAGTACCTGGGTTCAAATCTGGTCTCAGACACTTAATAATTACCTAGCTGTGTGGCCTTGGGCAAGCCACTTGACCCTGTTTGCCTCCCCAAAACCTAAAAAAAAATCAGAAAAAAAACACATACACTAAATCCAAAAGAAATGGGCTGTTCTTTGTGAAAATTTAAAACTCAACTATGGAGAGGAGCATAATACTTTGATCAGTACCTGAGCAAATCAATCACCTGGTGGTATCCCACTTTTTTGCTCAAATATTAGAGGACTAGAAATTCTTCTCTTCTGATTCTATAGCATGTATTGTGCAAAGAACTTATAATTCATTTTAGAACTGGAAAGAATCTTAGAGATTGTTAAATTCAATACTGTCATATTACAGATTACTAAATTGTCACCTGAGTGGCTAAGTGACTTGCTTCAGGTCATATATGTATTATGTAAACGGATTTTCTATGACCTCAATTTCAGCAATTTTCCCACTGCACCAAAGAGGATAATATATGTGAAAAGTGGGTGTCTCAAATCTTTAATAGCTTAAAACTATACCAGAACTTTTCAGACATATGTGAAATTGCCAACCTTAAGAGTGTGTGATTTTTATTAATGACAGTTATAGCAGCAACTATAATGATTGGTATTATTGGGTTATCCAGAGATACATAAATGGCTACATGCCCAGGGAGCCTAACATGAGCCTAATGTAACAGGATTTCAGTCATAGTTAAGCATTTTTGGCTTGAATTTCCATTAATCTGTCTAAGCTTAATCTTTGAAAGAAAGCAATCATATTCTATTTGTTCTATTCCAGTGATGTAGCTGAAGTTAAGCTGTCCTGTATTCAGGTTGTTGGGAGCCAGAGTCTCTAAGCTCTTTGACACAGTCGTGGCAAGAAGACTCAAGGCAATCACACCACCTGATGGAACAACATTTCCTTCTTCAATATATATAAGGATTCCATGTATACCCATATTTATAGGTCCATTATTGATTGCAAAACTTACTCATCCTAATAGTGGAATGACTATAAAGGAACGATTTCAGAGAAATTCCTTGAATAAAACATATTGTGAACTCTGTCCAAATTTAATAGGATTGCCTTTCCCTGAGACATACAAAAGGCTTCAACATTATGAAATCTTTTGAAAATACAGCACTGGGAGTTCCAGGGAGACGTCAGAATATATACAGGGAAAACAGATACAAGAAGGGTCAGATAGAATTCCAGGGAAATTAACAGTTTTGCCCCCCTTATCATATACAGGAATATATGATAAAGATGGTGAGAGAGGAGTTAGTATAGGTGACCAATATGTATGAACTCTAACAGCCTTAGTTTAATGGGAAAGAATAAAAAAATCATAGAAACTGTAGCATCTACCAACAAGGGCTGAAAGGAAAATTGGTTATTGAAAGGAGTCAATGGATGGGTGGACAAATATAACTACCCTCACTATAGGTTGTCAGGGGAGCATATTGAAAAAACATTACATATGTGGCACAAAAACATAAAAAGTATTTCATTAAACAAATTATATCAAAGATTATTATCAGGAAAGTTCTGTTTAATTAATAACTTCACTATGCAACAACAAACTAGGTAACAGGCAGGTTGAGGTCATCACAGTCTGAGCAGGGACAAGAAAATTAACTACATGATTGATAATCACACCTGTAACCACTACATGATCAGACTAGTAACCATATAGACTATATGATTAATGATGAAAATTGTACATTTTTTAACCAAGGAAATGATTTTAGTTTGCTTGTTTGATATGATTCTGAGACTATAAAAATAAATCTAAGCAGCTGACAGTCAATCAACCTGCTCCTGCCTTTACCCACTTGTTAACTCAACTAATTTCACCAACTCTGTCACTCCTGTCAGGTTCCAAGGACCCGGCAGAGGCTGGACCTCCCACATCAGGTGTTTCTGAAATGTCTTACCCAAGGTTACTAGTTAGAAATCCTGTGTCTATATTCATAGTAGCACCACTGAAACAAAGTAAAGAAGGAGTCTATTGCCATAAAATATGTAGAAACACTGATGAGGCAAACCATCTTTTATGAATATCTTATATTGTCTTTTCCAGGTTATTGGATGCAATTCTATGAAGAAGACAAAAATTCTGTGACCTAATACTTCAGCAATATCACTGTGGATCTTGAGCTTAAGTGAAAAGACAATGTGAAAACATTAAACTGATGCTAAATATTACTCTTAGAACAGAAATGACTTGAACCTATGTTGAGCAGGAATCAATTGAGCATTTGCTGGAGATTGAACTTATTAGAAATAAAATCTTTTTTGCAAGAACTTTTTGGTAAATTAACTAAATGAGAATAATTTCCTGAAGATCGTTTGCATATATCATACAATGTAGCATGGAGTGGTGAAAATTATGATTTAGAGTAAAGTGGCCTAGATTCAAATCCTGACTTTGCTACTTAACCTCAATATGACCTCAGGCAAGTCACTTAGCCTATAACCTATCTTGGTCTTAGTTTCTTCAACTGTAAATTGAAGGTTTTGAATTAAATAACCCTGAATGTCCCTTCTCACTCTAAATCTGTGATCTCATGACTCCATAGCAAATATCTTGTCAAATGATCAGACAAATTACTCATACTTAGCTATTGGTCTGGTAGCCAAAAAATGATCACAGAGGAGTTCACCATATATTTTGTGTGATGGGAAGATAAGGCAATGAATAGCTGTGATTGGTTTTCTAATTCTATCTCTTCTCCTTTCTTAACTCCTGCTTGTAACTCTCAGACAATTTTAAAATTGATCAAAACTCTAATCTACTTGGGACTTTTCTGAAACTGCCTTAGAATAGATTCCCTCAAATTTTCTTCTAGTAGAGCAAATAATCACAATTGACAAAATTAAGTTGATCTTGGATTATAGTGTGGTGTAATGGTATCTTTCACCTTTTTAACCCTTAGTATAGAAATAAACTCTCAGATGTACTAACTGCTAAGTGGATAGTATAATGGTTAATCTTCTTTCTCTTTCAGCATATGGCTGATGTTAGTTTCATTTAAAAGTGCTTTCAACAGAAGATGAAGGAAACCCAAAAGTGGCACGTGTGAGGTGTTTCAGACTTGCACTGATATTCTCTAACAGTGACAAGTCCCTTTGACCACTGGCTTTCTGACTTTTTCTCAGAACAGACATTATGATGACATGAATCCATAGTGATTAGTCTGTTTTCCTACCTCCTTTAATTTACATATCTTATTCTGTGGGCAACATGCTTACAAATAAGATGAAAGATGAAGGCTGTAGTGTACATTTTGTAGTGCCTGTGGTAATTTTCATTTGACTATTAAGAAAAATGAATATTTCTGTGGAACAGCTCTCATTTTCTATTTCTAATGCTCACAGAGTCTTTGACTAAAACTGGGATAATCCTCCATATAATTTGGGGCGTGGGGGCCCATCTCCTTACTGATTTAATTGTGGCAGTAGGGGTGGAATGGAATATGTAGAGTTGTTCAACCATTCCTATTTTCTCCCAAAATAAAAGGTCAAGAATATCAGGAGAATCAAAGAAAATTAAAAGTGAAAGAAGGCACTTTAACAATACTAGATTTCAAATCATACTACCAACTGGCAATCATCTAAACAATTTAGTACTGGTTAAGAATAAGAATGTTTAATCCATGAAGTAGATTAGTTACAATGATATATGTAAATGACCACAGTAATATGCTTGATAAAACTAAATATCTAAGATAGTGGGTCAAGAATTTACTATTTGACAAAAATTTCTGGGAAAACTGGAAAGCAATTTTGGAGGAAACCAGGTATAAGTTACCACTTCACATCAAAATAGATACATTATTTGTACATAAAGTGTTATAAGCAAATCAGGGAAACAAGGAAAAAATTACTGTCAGATATATGGATAAAGGAAGAGTTTATAAGCAAGTAAGATAAAAATAGGATCAGAGAAAGTAAAATGGACAGTTTTGATTATAGTATATATATAAGTTTTGGCAAAACTAAGCCAATGCAGTCAAAATTTAAAGGAAAGCAGGGAAATTTTACAAGAAGTTTCTCTAATAAAGGTCTCATTTCTGAAACATATAAGGAATTGAGACAAATTTATAAAAAATAAGAAACATTCCCTGTTTGATAAATGGACAAGGGATAAGTACAGAAAGTTTCAGAAGAAGAAGAAATTAAAGGTATTAAAAGTCATAAAACCATAAAGGAAAGACTTTAGGTTTTCATAAAGTAATTTAAGAGGAAGAAAGAGACAACATCTTCAGGTTTATAGTCCCATGGAGTGGTGAAGTGCTTCTATAGTAACATACCTCATGCATGTCCGATCAGTGTAAGGAACCTAAAATACAGAATCCTGAACCTTTCTGTTTGGTGGTTGCTTATGCCTATGATTCTTTCCCCTCAGCTCCAGGTGATTTTCTACAGCTTCTTTTTCTCTAGGTCGTGCTTTTTTTTTTTTTTTAACATTCATTCAGTGAAGAAATTAGTTCTGTTTAAATCTATCTCCTGAATACATTGAACTGACTTTTAAAAGTCATCCAAAGTTGTTACCTGGTATTCTTTTTTGTTATTGTTTTTAAATTTTTTTTATTTTTAAATCTATTTTCCCCTTAGAAATTTATTTCATCCATGTAACCAATGGTAATAACATTTGCTAACTAGGATATATTTTTGAAAAATGCATTTGGGAGGAAGAAACTGAGGGGAAAACATTCCCATGAAATGAAACAAGATAGATATAGCACTGAGAGGTTTTGCCAGAATTACTGTCTTTGATGGGGAACTCAGAACAAATAAAAAGAGCAAAAGAAGTATTGATCCTTTATACTCATTTTCCCAAAATGGAGAAGAGACATTTATTAATTTATTAAAGTAATCAAAATCCATCTGGGGAGCATGTCAGTAGATGAATTCAGGGACAAAAGGAGTGACTAACTCTGATTGCACATTTTCATTGGTAATACTGTTAAACAGAATTATTGCTTTAGAATCTGTAGTCTGGGAGACTTTCAGTAACACACATGTTGATTAGACCATACACCTTCACTCCTATATACTGGTATTGATTCTTGTGGCAGCCACATATTCACAAATTTTTAGTCCCTTTCTCCTCCTCCACATGTTTTCTGTGTATCTCATCAGGATTTATTTTCTTCCTGTTTGAATTTGCCTTGACTAATTGAACTGACTTTTAAACAGAATCTATGAATATGGCTAATTGCTGCTCATACCAAAGTCTTACTCATCTTCTAAATTGCTCCAAGGACTTGCTAACACCTGATAAAGGGTTGCCTGATGTGAACATACTTTTTTCAGTTTGCGATTTGTTCCATTTTGTAATTAGGTCAGGTGATTTTAAAGACTGATTCCCTATATTATCCATAGTTCGACATTGTCCCTAATGAAGTACCATTCAAAGAAGGTATCTTCCTCTCTCTTTAAAAATAAAATTAGTTCAACTTGTGAAGTAGATTCAGCACAAAGTTTTGTCAAATTTTCTCATTTCCTTATCAGTGGGCCTGCTGGGGTAACAAATCAAGAGAAAACTATGGCCATTCCTTATCTATAAAATTAATATATTATTATCTATTTTAAAACAAACATTTCCTTGTTGAATTTCAACTCATATAGTTTCCTACTATGTGCTTTATGTAGATTAACATGAACTTAATTATAGGCCCCAAATATTATTACATTTGGAATATTTTGTGTTGTATCAAATATTAGTTAAATAAAATTAGCATTTCTCTGCCGGGTTTTTATTTACAACGCCGGCTTCTTAATGCTAGTCCGTCCTCTTACTCACCAGTCCAACGCGTGGTGAGTCTTCGGGGTACCTCCGGCCCCCACTCTTTGATGGGGGAAGAACCAGACAGAGCGCCTGAGGTGGGTAATGAGTCTTTATTCTTCTGTGATCACATTCCCGCTCCTTCCCCACCTCTCAGCAGACACTTTTATCCCCCCTGTCCTCCCTCTTAAACAATGAGGGGCCGAGTTCTGTAACATTCCTTTATAAGGGGATTATATTTCCCCCGCTAAGTGACCACCAAGCCTCTTCCCCCCGCCCCCAACATCTCCCCCTTTCTGTTTTACAAGGTTATCACTTGGTGTGACCTTAAGCGGTGCTGAGGTTAGCCTTAAGCGGTGTCATTTCTACTGGCCTCTGATAGCCGGGGGCGAGGAACCCTGTCTTAGGTCATCTCCTTCAACCCAGGACCTTGCCCGTCCTAGGCGCCCGACACTCTCAGGGCCTGTCTTAGGTGGCTGGGTGAGGAGAAGTTGCCCGTCTTGGGGTTTACCTCGTCTTACCCCTAGGTGTCACATGTCATGCATGGCGGCTAGCCAGACTTGGGGATCCTCCCCCGTCTCCATGGCCATGAAGGCTTTCTGAGTAAGAAGCATATAACCGCTCTGTCGCCTAGCTAGGCGGCAGAAACAGACAACAAGTAGGGTGATTCCCAGAATCAGCGTCCTTGTTCACCCTCAAGGGGGTATCCTCCCGCCATCTGGCAATCCCTCCATGGTATGGGATCCTCGATGTCTTCCCCTGTGGCCACACATGAGGGGCCCCACCGAGGCAGAAGGGAGCCCCATCGATGTATTGGTCACTAGCAGGCGAGGGTAGATCGGGGAGTTCTGTGCTACCGGAAGGGGAGAGGGAATAACTCGGAGTATTCCCCATGTCGGATTTCCTTCAGATGGAGCACCTCCAAGGATCCCTACGATGATCAGAAGGCCTGAAAAAGAAAGAAATTCCTCTCACCCCGTAGGGTTGGGCATTAATCAAGGTCTCTTTAACCTCGTTCCCAAATGAGAGGGGTGTCTGATCTGCTCTCTGCTTCAGCCCAACCAACTTCTGTGTGGCTCTCCCCCCTTTCATGGCTCCAATCTTATCCCAAGCTGCAACATGTGTTTCTTTAACAGTCTCTAGCTCAAACTGGCCATACCGGGCCTGAACAGCAGGGTCAGTATAGGCTCCAGTTCCACACAGGAGGTCAATGGCTAAATCCAGGGGAGTATAACCCCGGGATTTTGCCAGCTTAGAGGCCTCTCTGCGGGCCTGAGCCTTAAAAGCTAAATATGAGGAGGCATCCAGGCACGCGGCTGCAATTTCGTCAAAGTCAGCAGGGGTCCAAGGGTGCGTAGCAAAGAGGTTTTGCATCAGTCTTTTTACATAAGGGGAGCTTGGGCCGTATTTAGTCACGGCCTCCTTAAGTTCCTCAAGCATCTTAAAAGGGACAGGGCGGTAGTCTCGGGCTCCGGTAAGGGGGTCCGTAAATACCGGGTAGAGGCCCCAGTCATCCCAGTCCACCTCCTCCCCTTTCTCTATTGCTATGGAGGCACTGGTGGCAAGTAGGCCGGATGGGCGGAGCCCTTGAGGGGATCTCTGAAGGGCGGACAAGGAACACGGGGGATTTTTTGCCTCTGTTTCCTGGCTGGGCCGCCAAGCCTGGGGCACGGCAGCTGTCCAATCAGCGCGGACTTCTCCCTCCTCGTCAGCAGCCTCCCGGTCCCACCTACTCACGCTCCTCTTCCTGCCACCCCTGAGGACTGTTTGCACCCCTCCCTTCCCGCGCTCGGAAACTTCCGGCCCTGAATCTTCTCCCTGGGGGCCCCTTTTTCCCCCATTGTTTCTTCTAAGTTCCTCCCACGGATACAGGGGAGGGGGTGGCCTTCCCTCTTCCTCTGAGCCCTCTGAATCCGATCCCGCCAACGAGCTACCCACCTGAGTGCTGATTGTTCGTGCCAAAGTCACCTTCTGGGGATGCAGGGCTGCATCCACTATCTTATACACTGTAAAATCCTTGGGGGTTAGTTTTCCCGGGCAGGTGTCATTATAGGAGGCCATCTGCTGCCCTACCACCTTCCATTTATCTGGTTGGATCCCACTATGTTGCACCCAAGGGCAGATGTTCCAGATATTCTCAACAAAAGCACGGCACGTCTTGATAGGTAATTTACAGCCATGCTCAGCGCAGAGTTTATAAAGCTGCACTGCAACGGCCTCTTTTTCCTCCGGCTCAAAGGCGGGAATACTATTCCGGCCCCCCATGCTGTCTACTAGCCGAGGCTGCAATCCTAACAGGTGGCAGAACTGGAAAGTTCCCGTTCGGCAAAAGAGAAGGAGGAAGCAGGGCACAATCAGACAGGCCAGCACGGCAAGGAGCGTGATTAGAGCAGAAGGAGAAAGGGGAGAGAAAGAAAGCATAGTCAACACAATAGGGGTATGTCCTTCAGGCAATATCTGAGAGTAAACGCCCTCTCCTTCCTCCCGGTCAGAAACGACCGAGGCTGTCTGGAGAATCCGACCAGCGGATTCAGACGTTCCCTAGCAAAATCAGGTCCCGGGTTTCGGCACCACTTGCCGGGTTTTTATTTACAACGCCGGCTTCTTAATGCTAGTCCGTCCTCTTACTCACCAGTCCAACGCGTGGTGAGTCTTCGGGGTACCTCCGGCCCCCACTCTTTGATGGGGGAAGAACCAGACAGAGCGCCTGAGGTGGGTAATGAGTCTTTATTCTTCTGTGATCACATTCCCGCTCCTTCCCCACCTCTCAGCAGACACTTTTATCCCCCCTGTCCTCCCTCTTAAACAATGAGGGGCCGAGTTCTGTAACATTCCTTTATAAGGGGATTATATTTCCCCCGCTAAGTGACCACCAAGCCTCTTCCCCCCGCCCCCAACATTTCTCAACTTCAGCATTGTATATATATATGTGAGATGTAGTCCGATGTGATAACTAAATGATCAGATTGGAATCAGGAAGACCTGGGTTTATCACATTCTACCTTTGTGACCATGAACAAGTCACTTAACCTCTCAAATACTCAAGATATAGTTCTAAAACAGAGTTGTTACTGATCTAGACCAGAGGAAGGTGATCTAGACCATCAGGAATTCCCAACATTTGTGAAGTTATAGTACCAAATTTATATATAATCAAAAGAACATTGACCCCAGGAATCAAGAGACCTGTTTTGTTTTGTTTTTCAATTTTGAATCAAATACTTATTAGCTTCTCAATCTTTTGATTTATTTCATTTTTCTTTCTTCTTTAAAATGAGTTAGACAAGATTATCTCTGAGATTCCTCCTACCTCTGTCAATTCCATGAATGACTCACTTTATTTCTGAAGGTTTGAGACAATTGATATAGTCCAAGTTGAGTGCAAAAAGGACCATAAAGTTTTTGCATCTACTTGACTAATGAGGGAACAACCTACCTTTGGTACTAGAAAAACAAAAAAACAGAAGCAGAAAGCTTAAATGAATTTTTCTTGACTAGTGTTTTTTAAGGTTCCTGTTACTAGGTTTTACTTGAAAGCATTAAGGTGAGGTAAGCTACCTTAATTTTTCCTTTTTTATCTTTGTCTCTCAATTCCATCAGTTCTTAAAGATATTTAGCTGTTAGGGCTTAGGGAATAGTTAAAGAAAGCATGGGGAAAGCTATAATCTTTTCAATTCAAGGTGATGAAATCAATTCATGGGGACTTGCAATCTTGCCAAGATAAGATCTCAAATCAACCAAGTAAAACATGGAACCAGAGACTATACACTTATCTTCTCCTTTGGGGGAGCACCTTACTTCTATGTAATATTATTCTCTCCTTTCTTATCTTTAGATGGCTCAGTAATTGGAAGGGGACATCAGTCAAAGAGACCCCAAACATGTCAATGTCTTTTATTTTTCTTAAGTGAAAAGAGTCATCCTTTATAATTCCATGACAAAATGACTCTTTATTAGTGATTTATGGAAGGAGAATGTTAGAATTGATTGCCTTTTAGATTTGCATGTGAAATTATAGACTTATTCTTTGGAGGGCACTTTATATCCAGTGATATGACATAAAGTATATTGGCATAAGTAGGACTTGGTTTTTGGATTTTGATTCTTCCACTTACTAGAATTTTAACCTTGGGCAAGTCACTTCACTTTTGTGGGCCGTGGTTTTCTCAGTTCTGAAATGGAAAAATTAGGCTAGATAATCTCTGGAGTTCAACCCTAACTGCATCTGGGAATACTTTAGTTGGGAATGACAGTGATGGTGCAGGCTCAATTATCTGAAAGTGTATTCATTTCCTGTCCCTTCTCCAGGATTGAGGGGAGGAACAGGACCTAGGAGAGGGGTCAAAGTGATGGGACTTCAGAATTGTTACTGGGCCTGATTATGTTGATTATGCACTTTCAGTGAGATTCAAGGTAGAATTGCTATGGGTATAAAGTGGCCTCCTTCTATGCCCTCAATGTCAACAACCCCAGAGAAAAATTCCTTTTACCTTACACTATTTGCAACTCTATTCTAAAATCATTTTTCATTGTGTAATCTAGTGCGATTTCTTCATTTTATAACTAAGATAACTGAGTCCTATGAGATGTGATTTGTCCAAAGTCACAAAGTGAATTTCCCTTGAAGTTCTAACATTTAAGGATTATGTAAAATAGATAAATCATACTATAAAACAGAAACTGACTGAGACTTCAATTGTAGGAGACAATAGAGTCTGTGAAATGTCTCAAGAAATCATTTCTTATCCTGTGCCACTTCCAATGAAATGCTTCAAGTACAGCTCTTCCTAATCAATCATAAAAGCAAAAGATTTCAAAAACAAGTATCAAATAAGATCATTTTTTAGTGTCAAGAAATGTCTTTAACCAGTAGAAAATGTTATAGGATGCCAAGAGACTATCATACCTCAGAGAGAAATCCATAACAGAATGAAATCTATTATCAATTGTTTTTCCAAATACTATCAATGCTTTTGTTTTGTTACTCCATAGGGTAGTTCTTAATTTGATAGGTGATCTCTGTGTTATACTGTACATTATTTCTTCTGACAGACTAATGTCATCATCTCTTGCCATTCACAGGGAAGAATGAGTGAGGCGGTTGTTTTAGTAATTTATTGTTCAACCCTATGCTCTAAAGTCAAGTAGAGAATACTTTATACAAATGCATAAATTTATCAGTAAATATCTATCTATGTATCTATGTATCTATCTATGTATCTATCTATCTATCTAGCTAGCTATCATTTATAAACAGACCTAGGGATTTGCACTAAGTGTTCTATCCCAATTAGCTTGAATTGAAAAATCAAGTTCAATTTTAGGTTGTCCAGATTTCCAAAATAGGGAAATGTATCAAACATCACATGTTTTGACAATTCCAAATCCTTTATTGTGGTTGAAACTCTTAAATCTTATTCTTTTTTTTTTTTTTTTTTTTTTTTAGGTTTTTGCAAGGCAAATGGGGTTAAGTGGCTTCCCCAGAGTCACACAGCTAGGTAATTATTAAGTGTCTGAGACCGAATTTGAACCCAGGTACTCCTGACTCCAGGGCCAGTGCTTTATCTACTACGCCACCTAGCTGCCCCTAAATCATATTCTTTAGAAACTTCATACTTACTAATTAGTGAGGTATAGTTAAAAAAATGTGAAATGGGTATCAAGAAATCTGGGTCTAATTCTGACTGTGCTCTTTACTAATTGCAACTGATTCTCTTGGGACCTCACCTCTCTCATTTGTAAAAATGAAAAGGAGATAAGACTAGGTGATTTTTAGGTCCCTTATTGTTTGTATTTGTGTGATGTCTATTCCTGTATTCTTCTTCCACAGTTTTCTCTACCTGCTCAACAAATTGGTTCAGGAGCAAGGGCTGGCAGCTTATAGAGGTCTTACAGAATTGCCAGTGGCATTATCCTGAGTCACATAGCTGGTGTATGCTAGATATAGACCTTGAACCTAGCTCTGTCTAATCCCCAAACCAGTTCTTTCTATATACTAAATCATCTTAGATTTAGTTTACTTATCTGTAAAATGGAGATAATAATATTTATTTCAGACTGTGATGAGGGTCAAATGAAAAAAATGTTGTGAAAAAATGTAATAACTGACCTCCATATTTTTAGTGATTCATTTTACAAAGAACTTGAATATGTTTTCTTTATTCAGTCATTGCTTTATATAACTCTGTGAAGGAGGTGCTACATATTTTATTATTTCTCTAGTACAGATAGGGAAACCAAGGCTTAGGGAGTTGATGTGCCTTGCACAAAGTCATTCAAATGCCAGAGACAGGTTTCAATTTAGGTCTTGTTTAGTTCCAGGTCCTTTGTTTTTTGTATTATATCATGACCGTAGTCCTACCTTGCCTCTGAAAATCTGAGATCCTGTTGCTTCTCTTCTATCATTTCTACTAAAATGATCAAATGCTCCTGAACTTGGTGGGAGAATAGATGTAGAAAAAGTACATTGTCATCCTCTTCCTCCCACAAACTATTGGAAGTTGGTGCTTCAACATATCTGAATAATATTTTTTTCCAAATACCAGCATGAAATAACCATTGGCTTATGTATACCTACTCAGGGTACTTTGTTGTTAGTAGGAGTCATATTGGTCTATAGAGCAATCCCATGGAATATCTTGGAGCTTTCAATTCTGTTTCTGGTTGATCACAGGAGAATTTGGGAACTTGTTTAAAATTTTTCTTGAGAGGTATACCCTTATTGGTTCTAGAACTGGAAGACTTGATTAAAAGGTAGCAATTCTTTCCTGAGCTCTCTCTTATTTTCATGTTAGGACTGTTTCAAACCTTTTTTTTGTGAAAGGGCCTTCTCTTTTGTCCATGTTTCCATATGGCCTTTAACACATGCTGTCTAAATGCACAAGACCGTTCTAAGAAAACTTGACCCTAGCTTTGGGTTTTATCTTTTGTATTTATTCTTTCCTGGTCTCACATGAACAGCTATCAGTCTGATCAGGGACATACTGAGGGTTGGGAGTGACTTTGTGAGTTCAGAAGACTCACAAGTCCTAGGTTTCATTAAGTTATCGCAGAATGGTAGAGGAAGCAGAGGAAGAAAATCTAGACAAATATCTGTGCTTTTTGGGGAATGATAGACACTATCAAGAAAGTTGGATGTTTTATCAGCAGATATGTAACTTGAAGTTGTTTAGATAATGCAGAGGTGAAAGAAAATGTAAAATACCTAATTAGTATTCCTGTAAATTATATTTGGAGGAACTTCAGAATACCATTAGTGGTGTATATATTGACTATATATTGTTACTGAATCTTGTAGATTTTTTTTTTTTGTCAAACGTGTACTTGTGGGATATCGCCCACAATAGCTCTGGTGTGGATCTGGACATGAATTTCTGAGAGTCAGGTCAGGTAGACAAACATATCCAAACACGAAAGGTTGGGAAGTGAAAATCTACCAACCTTATTTTTGGAAACTAAGACTTTTTATAGCAAAAACTTAACTCAGGAATGACAGGTTAAAGGAGACCCAGTTTTACAATTTCCTGGGTAAATTTACAATATTTGTTCTTAGAAATATGCATACTTCTCTATCAAAGAAACCTTTTACAACCACGTCTGGAGACACAGATTATCCTAAATCAGGGTTCACTGATAAGCCAATGGATCCATACAATGAGCAATAATCCATACATACTTTTGATGAAGAAGATCACCAAGGATATGTGAATATCACTCCCTGGGGCTGGCCCTCTACAGTGGGAAACTTAAGAGCAAAGGAAATACCTATTCCTTACCTGATTCAAATAAATCATTAAATACTTTTCTACTGTTCTTTTCCGGGTAAACTCTAGACATGAGTTATAACATAAATTCTAAGTAAATGTATCATTGTAGCACTGGAGTGAAGGTTTAACAAGTCAAAGGGAGTGAGAAGACAGAGTCTGGGCCATCTTAGACCAGACATTCCAGCACTAAACTGTGTCTAATTCATTTGTTTGGTTCTAGACAGCAGGGACCACTTAGTGAAGGGAGTGGTACAGCACCCCAGGTTCTGTGCTGCCATTAACTTTTCTTCATTATTAGATAAAATTAAACTACTTCATGAGGTAGTTTCCCATAAATGGTGAATTAAGGTAATTTCTCAGGGTTGAAGAAATCAGGTAAAGAAAAAAAAAGAGTGTGAATAAGACTTTGAAATAATCTGTTTCATTTGACAGTAGATAACTGGTTGGACCCAATGAGGCCATGCTACATTGGTATTTAGCATTATGAAGGTTTGTCTTCCAAACTGAGAAGTGAAAAAAATGTTTGATCTGGATTTGAAATGTAATCATAAACTTAACAGCTTCAGTTCACACTTCTCCATGAGTTCACCTCCTGACTACAAATGATGCTGAAGACTGGCATATTGATGCTAGTAGTGAAGATAGAACCAATACTGCCTTGGTTTTGTGGTAGGTGGTCCTAGGAGACTGCTGAGATTGCCACCCTATGTCAGAAAGAGAATGGGAAAGGGGAAGGAGTTTCATCATGGGGAAAGCAAAAGAAAAGATCAGTAAATTCTTGAAACAGAAGGCTTTGCAGTACATATAATGCACAATTCTTAAAAAAAAATGCCAGGAAGAAGCATCATGCTGAGACTATACCAAGAAGTAATTGAACATTATTAGAAGAAATCATCTGAGTTTATTTTGCATTTATGATTGCATTCTTGGGAGTGTTGTTGATTTTTTAAACCACTGATAGTTGCAAAATAGCATCAATTATTAGGGTTTAAATGTCAAGCATCAGACCAATATCAATAGGCATCCCTAATATAATAAACAGCTAGAGAATTTCAAATTTCATTTAATGAGACATTTATTTCTCAGTTGTATGTTTGCAGAAAAACATTAATGACTTTTTTTTAATAGTACTGTGCTCTTTGGGAGTTCATAGTTGGATAAACGGTAGGAGTTAATGACAAGGGTACTCTCATTTTCATACAGCAAACAACAGGACAAGCCAAGGTATACTTCTCCATTAAAAGGGACAGAAGGCCACTTTTCACTTCTTTCTCAGCACAGACACTCAGCAATGGTGCTACTTTGAAGGCTAATTGGTTTCTGTAAAATGTTGTGGCTCATTACCTTAATGACACTGGTACAGGGAGGACATATGTGTCACAGTTTGAACAAGGGCTATAGTACCACTAGGAACAATTATTTAGTTAATTTGTTATTGTTTGTATAATTGTTGCTCTATAGATTTTAAAATATGAGCTTCTGGAGGGCAGGGACTATATCTGTTTTGTTTGTCTGGCATTATAAGCACCTAACATTGCACTAGTTACATATGAGCATTTATTAGATACACCTTGGTAATAAACATTGTCAATGGATAGTTCACGTGCCATATTGTATCTTTGAAATGCCAAAAAAACTTGAAGAAAGGCATTGGGTATATTCACTGGAGTTACCCTCTGAGAAAACATGGATGAGAGTTGTATAGAAAGAGCAGAAATGGATGGGCATGTAATGTCATTTAAATCTGGGATCTTATGACTCAGTGGGGTAAATGGTCACAATAACGGGATCACAGGTACATTAACCTATCTGAGACAAGGATGAAGAAATATTCAGTCATTTGTATTTTTATTCATTAAGTTAACTTATTTGAGTACTCCATTAATTAGGGGATACCACCCTGCTTCTATGATTTACTCTTTATGAGGAAATTGTTTTCATTTACAAAATGGGTATAACAATGTTTTAATCATTCATTTCCCAAGGTTGGTAGTGGGGGTACAAGTGAGATCTTGTTCATTTAAGAACTTTGTAATCATTAAGTATTGAGAGAAAAGATTATTAATAATCAATGATTTAGAGAGATCCAGAATTTCCCCCTTTTCCTAAAGTTCTGATTTTAAAAGTTTAGTTTCTTGAAGGACATTATTGATAATGAAATGGATTTTCTTGTTCAGACTCCAACCAAGTGGAGGTCATTGTGTTCTGCTTAGGTTTTGATGGGGATAAATTCTTTGAATAGATTGCCCAAGGTTAGGAGTAACTTAGAATTAAATGACAAAATTAAAACTCTGTTACAGTTGCTCATTGTAATATTCATTCTCGTATAATTGTTAACTATTAAAAAAAAGTGTCAACAACTTGGAAAAGAAGAACAAAAATTGATTGAAGAAAACAATTCCTTAAAAATGCAAGTGATCAAATGGAAAAAAAATTCCCTGAAGAAAACCATGTTTTTAAATGTAAAATTGGCAAATGGAAAACGAATTACAAAAACTAATTAAGGAAAGTAATTTCTTAAAAATTAAAAATTGGGCAAGTGGAAGTTAGTGACTCTATGAGACATCAAGAATCAGTTTAAAAAAATTGAAAGAATGGAAAAATTGAGGAAAATGTAAATACTTTATTGGTAAAACACCTGACCTGGAAAATAGATTCAGGAGAGATCATATAAGAGTAATTGGACTACTTGAAACAACAAACAACTTTAGCAAAGCTGCAGGACATAAAATAACCTCTCATAAATCATCAGCATTTGTAGATATCACAAAGTTCAGCAGCAAGAGATAGAAAGAGAAAATCCATTTAAATTAACTTTAGACAGCATAAAATACTTGATAATCTACTTCCCAAGACAAACCTAGAAACTGTATAAGCACAATTAAAACACTTTACACACAAATAAAATCAGATCTAAACAATTAGAATATCAATTGCTTATGATGAGTAGACTGAGTTAATACAACAAAAATGACCATTCTACCTAAATTAATTTACTTATTCAGTACTATACCATCAAGCTATCAAAATTGTTTTAGAAAAACATAACAAAATTCATCTAAAAGAATTTCAAGGAAAATTAATGAAAAAATGCAAAGAAAGGTGAACTAGTCATATCAGACTTAAAATCATACTATAAAGTGATAATCATTAAATCTATTTGGTACTGGCTAAGAAATAGATTGGTGGATCAGTAGAATAGGTTAGGTATATAAGACATAGTAATAAATGACTTTAGTAACCTACTATTCAATAAGCCCCCAAATTTCAGAATTTGGGATAATAATAGTGCACTATTTGACAAAAATGACTGGAGAAACTGAAAAATAGTACAGTAGAAATTAGGCATTGACCAAAATCAAGTAGAGTTGAAATGGGTACATGATTTGGACATAAAGGGTGAGGAATAATTTGCCTGTTAGATCTATAGAGGAGGGAAGATTTTTATGGTCAAACAAGAAAAAGAGAACATTATGAATTGTAAAATAGATCATTTTGATTATATTAAAAGTTTTTATACAAATAAAAACAATACAATCAAGCAAGAAAAGCAGAAAACTGGGAAGCACTTTTATAGCAAAAGCTTCTAGTAAAGGCCTCATTTCTATATAGAGAACCAAATTAAATTTACAAGGAAAAAAAGTCATTCTCCAAAATGAACAGGCAGTTTTTACATATGAATAAATTAAAGTTTATCTATAGTGATAAGAAAAATTCCTCTAAATCACTATTGATTAGAAAAATGAAAATTAAAACAATTCTGAGGTATCACCTCAAACCCATCAGATTGGCTAATATGGCAAAAGGAATATGATAAATATTGGAGAAGATGTGGGAAAATTAGAACACCCACATTGTTGGTAGAGTTGTGAAGTGATTCAACCATTTTGTAGCCCAATTTGAAACTATGCCTAAAGGACAATTAAAGTATATTTACCTTTTGATACAGCAATACTACTACTAGATCTGTATCCCAAAGATATTATTAAAAAAAAGGGTAAAGGACTTACATGTACAAAAATGTTTATAGCAGCTCTATTTTTGTGGTGGCAAGGAATTGGAAATGGAGGAGAGGTACATTAATGAGGGAATGGCTGAACAAGTTGTGATATATAAATGCAATAGAATATTCATTCTATAAAAAATGATGAGGAAGTAGATTTCAGAAAAAAATCTTGCAGACTTACATGAACTGATGCTGAGTGAAGTAAGCAGAACTATAGGAATATTGTACACAGTAACAGCAACACTGTGTGATGGTCAGCTATGATAGACATGTTAGGGTCCGAGAAAAGTCCCCAATTACAGAACAGAGGCACTCGACACGATGGAGATGCAATAGCAAGGGTTTATTAATCTAGCTCGAGCCAGGGTTCCGTCCTAGGTCAGGGCTAGGGTCCTGGAACCCTGAGTAAAGTAAGGAGAGACCTTATATATGGTTTGGTAGGGGAGTTTCAAGCATCTGCCTGCAGATCGTCTTGAGATGGTGCCGCGTGTTCTTATTGGATGCAGGTCCTCGGAGAAGCCCCTCTGCTACATGGTCCGAGGGCTGACCAGGCAGAATCTTCAGGAGCTGATCTGGCAGAAACTCAGATAGCTGACCAAGCAGGGACTTAGGGGCAGAATTTAGGCAACAGTTCATAGGTTTCGACATTCAGGGTCTTACAGGCATTCAGGCTAAAGTTCACAGATTTCGAGACTCAGGGTCTTACAGACAAAGTACTTCCCATCAATATAATGATCCAAGATAATTATGAAAGGAAAATGTTATTCACCTTCAGAGAAAGAACTAGAAAGTCTGAATGCAGATCGAAGCATACAATTTTCATTTTTTCCCCTCATTTTTTCCTTTTGTTCTGATTCTTCTTTCATAGCACAATGTGAAATAGACTTAAAATGATTGTACATGTATAAACTATATCAGATTGCTTGTTTTCTTGGGGATGGGAAAGAGAAAGGAGGGAGAAAAAGTTTGCAACTCAAAATTTTTTCAAAAATGAGTGTTGTAGGACAGCTAGGTAGCACAGTGGATAGAGCACCAACCCTGGAGTCAGAACCTTAATGATTACCAAGCTGTGTGACCTTGGCAAGTCACTTAACCTCATTGCCTTGCAAAACCAAAAAAAAAAAAAAAATGAATGCTATAGGGACAGCTAGGTGGTGCAGTGGATAGAGCACTGTCCCTGGAGTCAGGAGGACCTGAATTTAGATCTAGCCTCAGACACTTAATAATTAATTACTTAACTGTGTGACCTTGGGAAAATCGCTTAACCCCTTTGCCTTTCCAAAAAAAAAAAACCCTAAAAAATGAATGCTGCAAACCAACTTTACATATAATGGGAAAAATTAAATACTATTAAGGTGCAAAAAACTGACAATCATTTGCCTATGCCCTCAGCATAATAAATAAACATCTATTTAGTATTCATATGATATATGACATTATTTTGGGAATGGCAGTGATTCTGATTAGATGCATCCTTGTCTTTATAGAGTTTAAGATCTATTTAGCTCACAGGTAAAAACTAATGAAATAAGTCATTCATTCAGTACATATCTCAGATTGTATATACCTAAAATACATTTTTATCATCCTTCAGCCACTACTGGTCACTAGGCTGGTCCTTCCTGTACCATAGTAAAATATAGGCTTAGGACAGATGCTTAGACTTACCCAGTTAGTTTTACACTCTATTTAACATCAGGAACACAAAGAAGAAATTATTTCTATGCTTCTCAGGATACTAGTAACAGGAGTGTACTGGTAAATGTTTAACAACTTGGAATTAGGGGGGGACAAAGAATTGTTCACATGACACATTTTTTTCCCATCAATCCTTAATTCTGCTATTGATTTGTAGCAATTTGTAGCAAGGAGGTAAAAATTTTCATGCCAGAAATTGAACAGTTCATATAACCTGGTTTGAGTTGGCTCTATTATCCTTGACTGGTAACATTTACTTCCTTTTGTGGATGGCAATTTCCAACTTCTTGGCCTAGGAATATGCTCAGGGTGTATTTATCCAAATAAAATTTTGGGGCCATAGATCTCCTAGTGGGAAAAAAATACTATTCTTGTTTTGGGGGCTATTTCAATGAATCCTAATTATGTACTTTACTGGAGTTGACTATACAAGCTTCACTGAATTGTATATAGTCTTGACTCAATAACATTGACTCAATAGAAATAAAATAATATATTTTTAAAATTGTGTGGTATGTATTGCATTCTGGTGATTGCTTCCTGCTCTATATAGAGCCTATAATCATTTTCTAGACTGCCAAACACCCCCTCAAATTCTAGATTAAGTTTAAGGGCTTACATTCAGTTGATCATTTAAATTTAGATTCCCTTAGAAACTAAAAATATTCCTAGTGCTGGAGTCGGCATTTATCACCAATGCTAGATTTTGCAATAGCATCTAATTCAATAGTTAACAAATGTATCTGTCCTCTATTACTTTCTCTTTTTTTCTCCTGACTTTATATGAGTCAGTGAGGGTACTTGGGGATTTGGGTTAGCTTCTGTTACTGCTAATTTTCTTTTTTTTTTTTTCTTTTGTTGCAGCAATATGTGATCCTGTTCTCTGATTGCTTCTTGGATTGGCTAGTTGTTTTTCATATCTTATGTTTCCTCCTAGTGGAGTACAATATTAATATTTGTGTACCCCAGTATAAAGGGAGTCCTTGACACTTTTCTGGGTCCCAAGAAACTCCTCAGTAATACAATTTGGCTGGCACCTTTGGGTCTGGGAACCTCCTAACAGGACTGAAACAGTTGACCCTAGGGGCCACAAAATATACCATAAATTTTATCTGAGATTCACCAAACGCTTGTTAATCTAATCCTTTTTTCTATTTCTGCAAAATTCCTGCTTCCTCCCAAAACTGCCTCCCCCTTCCCCAGATGCAACTGGAACCATGAGATAGTAAACTTCACTGGACCTAAGTCCGTGGGTACATGACTACCCTATACCACAGGAAACATGTTAGGCATAAGGCAGACCCTGACCCTCTTCCATCTTTTATTGGCCTCCTAGCTATACTATGCCACATGTGTGTATTAATCTGACAAGGAAATATATTTTACCACTATCTCTGCTTCTGTTCCCTACTTGCTCACAATAGCACCCCGCCCCCTCCAAATACTATAAAGACTTTATTCTCTGGACACTCAGGGCTGTGTGCTTTGAGGAAATGTAGCCCCACACAACCACTGGTAATAAATTCCACCTAAATTTTGCAGTTTGGTTTCCAACTCATTTTCTGGGTACAACACTAGAAACCTGGTTCCTTAAAAATGGTGATTGCTATGTGTTTTTATATTCTTATTATTTGACATTTATAACTGATTATTAATAAAGGTTGCTTAAAATTGATCTAGGAAGAATTTAGGAACCCGGTATTTTCAGCTTCTTGTTGATTGAAGGGAAAGTACTTAGTTAAAGAAATATGGGATATGAGAAGATGGTATAAAAACACATAAACAAACAAAAACAGGATTTGAGTATTTGGACCATAGTGGAAAGTATAGAAATAGCAGAGGCTCCTAACCAGAAAATACAGTGAGGTCTATGAGAATTACATCTGCCTGAAGCCTTACAGATTTGAAAAGAAGAGGAGATAAAAAAGTATATCTAGAATAAGCTGATGAACAAGATAGCATTATTATTTTTGGCACTGAACTTGCAAAGTAGAGATTAGAAATACAAATAGTAAAGAGCATGGTGCCCCCAAACTATGAAGTTCCATGTAATTTGCATATTCAAACACATTTGACTTTTTTTCATTTTAAATACTTTATATATATATATATAGACTTCAATTCTCTTCTAAAGAGAGATTATTTTTTCTGCCCAATTGGCTGGGATTGTTCATATCCTATTCCCAGGAAAAAGTAGAAATTTATGAGTAATGGTGGATTTGAATAAGCTGAAAACATTCAGAAGATCTTCTTTCAGGTTATAATTCAGTTACTAACTTTCTAGTAGATTTAAAGTACATATCTTTTCCATCAATTTTTTTCCTATTCAATGAGATATTACAAAGAATGTTTGTCTGTTCCATCAACAGCAGTTGGTCAGAGGTGTTGGTAGGGGGAATTATGGGCTTCTTATTCAGAAGTTATCCCAAATGATAATAATGAGAGAAAAGATGGAATTAGTTTTTCTGGTTTTAGGGCACAGCTTTTCCTGAGACTCTTAAACTTATCTGCCAATGGAGATAATTAGTTGGTGGTTTGGAGTAGTTGGTGCTGGAGGGGATGACAGGATTCTTTTCCACGGGGATGGCCTGCTTACGTAATGGTTGTAAGGGCTGGGTTTCTGGGTCCTAAGGTATTAAAGTAATGCAAGTGACATATAGTATGAGACAAATATAATTCTAAATTTTAATGAGTTGCATACATACACAAATACACATAAACATATACATACATACATACATATATACATACTATATACATAGATAGATAGATAGATAGATAGATGGATAGATAGATAGATAGATGGATAGATAGATATATACATATACATACTTTGTTGGTTCAACTTAAGTGCCCTCTTACTGGGAGTTTTCAAGCACAGACATGACCACCTGCTGGAGATGTAGTGAGAGGATTTTTATTCAGAAACACTTTGAAATAGATGGTCCTTGAGGTCTCTTATAATTTTGGGAGACAATGAGTACACTCAAATATAACATAAGATTCAATTTGATAGAAGGTTTGACCAAAAAATAATGGAAAAATCAAGAAAGAGCCCTTTCTGGACTGCTGCCATGAGAAATTCTTACAGATATTATTATAGAGAGTGTTAATTCTTGGCAGTAATGAGAAATGGAAGAAATGGGAGAGTCACAATGTAGAAAATTACCAGCAAATATTTGCTATAAGCATTAGGTAACTCCCAAGAGATACTTTCCAATTCAGAGTGCAAGTGATTGGGAATTACATGGATTGTTAGAAGGAGATGACTTATCAGAGAGTTTCTGAACTCTTTTCAAGGGCTGTGCTTTGTATTCCTGGATAATTCAATAAATTTTTCTTTTTTAATATTGTGAACTTTTCAACATTTGAACCATTCAAGCTTATGAAGTCAGAGTGCTGGAGGATAATCTTTTATTATATTTTATATATTTATTTTTCCAACTTCATGCAATGGTAGTTTTCAACAATCAATTTTTTGCAAAGTTTTGAGTTTCACAGTTTTTTCTCCCCCTCCCTTTTCTCTCCTCCCTTCCCCTGACAGAAAGCACTCTAACATAGGCTAAACATGTATAACCATGCTTAGCATACATCTATATTAATCATGCTGTGAAAGAAGAATAAAATCAAAGCTAAAGACAAAAGAACCAAAGGAACATTTCTACATTTTCTGAATTAGAAACAATGTGTTTAAAAAAAACTTGTAGGGCTCCAGTTTAAAAAAAAAAAAAGCAGGGACACTGGAGAAAAATGTGACAGAAAAAAAGGAAGAAGGACCATTGAAATTGAAGATTTGGAACTAAGCAACAAATATTGGTCTCAAGCTAAAAAGGAGGAAGTTAGACCACTGGAGGAGGAAAGAATTGCTAATACTCAAAGGAATAGTGAACACATTGATTCCTTCAGGTAATTTTGCAGAAGAGGCCAGATGGAGAGTAAATGAATAGGGGTATTTGCTGAAGGGTACTTAAGCAGCCATATATTTTTAACCAAAAATTAACTACTAATTTACTACAAAAGAAAGTTATTTGGAGGAGAGGAGAAAATTTGAAGGGGAATATTTGGCAGAATATGATATTTCAGGAATATGATAGTGCTGTCAAAAAAGAAGGAAAAAGCACCAATGAAACATTACCAAAATACACAGAAGAGGAGGATGTTCAAAAGACATCCAGACAAATAGAGAATTGTAATTAAATTCCATATGTAACTTAATAATAAAACCAAATTGTCACAGTTCTGCATGCAGTTCTCTTTTCTGTTCTATGCATATTTCAGAACTCAAGGTTTTTAAGTTTATAATTTATATTATAAGAAAGTATAACTTAAAAAAGAAAGACATACCTTATTCAAAAGAAAAAAAGATAGAAGGGGAAGCAGAGTGTAATTATATATTAAGAGAATATTCTCGTGTGAGAAAATGTAACACAGAAGGCAAAAAAGCATGACAGAAAACATTGGGGTGAAAATCAATAGATGCAGAAATAGAAATGATTGCTTTCAAATTATACTTAAGACTAGCAACTTGTAAGGAAGAGGAAATAGTTGAAGACCAACAAATAGATTAAGAACCTGGCATGATAATAGTAAGGATGATGCTCTTCAATTACCTGGTTATCTATTGCCTAAAATAGACTGGAGAAAAATTTCTTTGTTCATCTTAATGATAATTTCACATCTCAAAAGGCAGAGGGGAACTTCTATTCTTAAAATGATCCTTACTAACAAGGAAGAATTTTAGAAAAGGGAAGAAATAATGAGAACCTGTATATGGGAAATGACCAAACCAAATTAGAATATTGATAGACAAGTGGAGGAAAAATTGGCTAAGACCTGATATGAATTTTGAATTTGAGGAGAGATTTTAAAGGTTCAGAGAAATACTAGCAAGTGGGTTCCTGTGTACTAAAATTACACAAGTCATCCCAGAGCTAGAAAACTCTAAATAACAAAATACTGAAGGCATAAACAATTCTGATGAGGAGGGAAAGAAAAGGCTTAATTTAAGGGTACCAGAGTTGATGTATAAGTAACAGAAAATGCAAGTATGAACACAACAAATAATGAACACGAAAGTTTGATATATTTTTATAAAAAGTTTGAAAGGCATGTAGCATGAGTTAGATTGGTGTATATCCTATGGAACAAGAGGAAGAAGTGAATCAAAGGAATTGTGAGGGTTTCATCAGCAACTGGTCATGCTAGAGTAATCTTATTTTGGAGGATATTTTTATATAGATTGGTAGATAAGAGGAATGGTGAAGAAAGAGTTTACTTACATTTTGCAATAATATTGCAATTTTTGTGTTATTCTTTTGGAGCAGATGACAATATGTAAGCCAAGCAGAATTAATTTCTTATGTTCAATCATTTTTAGTTGTGACTGACTCCTCATACCTCATTTGGGGTTTTCTTGGCAAAGATATTGAAGTGGTTTGCCCCTTTCTTCTCCAACTCATTTTACAGATGAGGTAACTGTGGCAAACAAAGCAAACAAATCCTCCTAGTTGTGGATTACATAGGTAGTAAGTGTCTGAGGTCATATTTGAACTCAGAACTTCCCCAACACTCTTTCTATTACCTAGCTGCACTGATAAAAGTAGTTAGATGGCTTCTAGAGTGATTGAATTTCTTGACCAAATACTAACATTAATGGTTCAATATCAAGTTTTGAAGAATATCTTTAGTCAATGCTTCAAGGAACCATGCTTGTCCCTTCATCATGTAACACTGTTATCCAATGTATCAGATAAAGTTATAGAAAGCATATCTATCACATTTGTAGGGGATTAAAAGCCAGGAAGTCTGGCTAACAATACATTAGAAGATAGTCATAGAATAGCTTACTAGAATTTGCATGGCAGTTTAAGATTTGCAAAGTGCAAATGTATCATTTTTATCCTCACAACAACTTTGGAGGATAAGTGCTATTAAAACCCCCATTTTATTTTATTTTTAGAGCCTGGAGGTTTTTATTAGTTGACTAATTAGTTGACTGTTCAATGTTTCAAAAAATCTTTTTCCAAGAGGCTAAAACTCTGGTCTTTTTTTTTCTAATCTGATGGTTGGATGAATGAGGGCTAGTTCAAAGCATTATAGTCTAGGCTGTAAATTAAAAGAGAAATGTAAGGAAGAGGTAGCTCCTCAGCTAAGGATTCTAGTTGAGGTCATTAGGTGGCAGTACCAATGAATATATAAATATATATTCACACATGATCCCTTGTGTATGACAGCCAAATATAGTCACTTTTCTCAGTGAAGTGACTTTGTGGGAGAATATCCCCAGGTTTAAAATCCCTATTTTATTGTTGAGGACATTGAGTCAGGTAGATATTAAATGACTTGTCCAGAGTCATATAGCTACTAAGAGTATGAGATTGAATTTCAACTTAACTCTTCCTGACTTCAAGTTTAATGTTTTATTCACTGTACCTCCTAGCTGATTAGCAACTCACAGAATTTAAGACTGAAGAGACTTAGGAGTCATATTGAAAATTCTACCATCTTTGAACTGACCAACTTCACTTTTAGATAGCTGTAATTGTAAGGAAGTTTTTCCTGCCATCAATGGTAGTTTTGTATGCAACTTCCACTGACATTGTTCTTCTTTCTTTCCTCTGAGACCCAAAAGAACAAGTATGAGTTATCTGCCATATGACACTATTTAAGATATTTTTATCTAGCCATCATGTTTCTCTGAGACCTTCCTTCTTCAAGCTAAACATCCCCATTGAGCTCTTTTTTTTCCAAGGCAGTGGGGTTAAGTGGCTTGCCCAAGGCCACATGGCTGGGTAATTATTAAGTGTCTGAGACTGGATTTGAACCCAGGTACTCCTGACTCCAAGGCCGGTGCTCTATTCAGTGTGCCACCTAGCTGCCCCGACATTGAGCTTTTAAAGCCTTATATCATCTTAGGTACCTTCCTCTGGATACTCGTCAGCCTAGCAATATCCTCATTGAACTGCAGTACTCAGAAATGAACATAATATTCTATAGGTAGAATTAGGATGAAAAAAACATCTTGAGAAGTTAGAGCATTGTTTTGAATATAATAAGATAATAGAAATAAACATTTATCAAACATGACATTTCATATTTACAAAAGAGAATTCTTAAGTAAAAATGGGGAGAATATATAAACAGCATTTGTCTTACAAAAGACTGTTGTGTTTCTTAGATCTCTAACTGTTCCTTCTTCTCAACTTCCCTATTATCAATGGCACCATCATCCTCTTAATCTTATCCCCATATTCATACTCTCACAACCTTAGTGCCATATTTAACATCTCATGTTTTCACCTCACATGCTTGATATGTTTCCAAGTCTTATTTCATTGTTCATATTTCTCTCATATTTACATACATGTAAATATACATATACATACAATTCATATTCCCTTTTCTTCACTCTCACAAACATCACTCTGGTCCATCCTCTTATCACCTCATTCTGGACTACTGCAATAGCCTTTCTCAAATTACCCTCCACTCCATTCCACCTTCCATTCAGCTGCCAAAATTATCTTCTTAAAGTATGGGCCTAACCCTATCACTTCTCCTCCCTCCCTGACTCCAGTGGCTTCATATTCTGTGAATACATGTTCTTTCTGAATTTCAAAGCTCTTTACAATTTGACCTCTTAGTTTTCCAGTCTTCTTATACTTTATTCCCTTCCACATTATCTGTTCTTACAAACAATCCCTCATCTCTCAGCCCATGTCTTTTCATTGACTATCCCTCATGAGTTGAGTGCTCTCTCACTTGATCTTTGTCTAATGACTTACTTTGGCTTCTCAAGACTCAGTTCAAATTCCTTATTCTATGGTTGACCTTCTTACCTACACCTGATAGTGCTTCTGAGATGACTTCCCATTTACATTGTATGTGACTTGTATGTATGTACATATTTTGTCTCTGATTAGAATGTGTGGTCCTTGAGGGCAAGGATTATATTTCGACTTTCTTTTTATTCCCCTGTACTTAACACAGGTCTTAGAACATACTAAACTATGAATGTTATTAACTAGATTACAAGATCAAAATGAATCAAAAGTGTGATATGACAATCAAGATTGTTAATACAGTACTAAGGTACATGAAGAGCATAAAACTAAGGTGATAACCCTACTACATACACTCTGCTCTGGACAGTCCCCACCTGGAGTATTGCGTTCAGAACATGTATCAGGAAAGAGAGTGATAAGATGGAGAGTGTCCAGAAGTAGGTAACCAAGATGGTGAAAGACCATGGGTTCATGATTTATGATGATTGACTACAGAAATGGGCAGTTAAAATTCTGCAAAAGAAAGGTGAGAGAAGTAGGAGAGAGCAGTTCATTGTTTTATTTACCTTTTGAAGGATGAAATCATCATTAAGGTAAACCATTTCAGCTGCTTTACCTTTGGTAAAAAAAATAATTCTCCAGAAGATGTTCAAAGTCATTGAAATATCCCATCACAACTATCCCATACCTCCACCACAAGCTTAAGACCCATTTCATGAATTCCTCACCCTTAAAGTATTTGAAAGGCTGTCATGTGGAAAAGGGATTACATTTATTCTCCTTGGTTTCTCAGAGCAGAACTAAGAATAAGGGGTAAAAGTGCTAAAAAGATTTAAACTTAATGTAAGTTAAATAAAAATACAACTAAATATAAGGGGGAAAACTTCATATTGATAAGAAATATTCAAAAAGTTAAATGCATTGCCACTGGAAGTCTGAATTTTCATGTATAGAGTTCTTTAAGCAAAGACTGGATGACCACTTGTGAGATATGTTATAAAGTTTGGATTAAATTGCATTTAAAATCTGACTTGTGAATCTGTGATACTGGGGCCCTTCAGATCATGAGTTTTTAATACAAGGTTTGAATATTAATTTAGATTATTTTATAGATTCTCTGCTACATTATGTAAGGTCTTAACTCACCACACAATGTTTTACATCATTATACTTTCTACTCTTTCCCTTTATATATATTCACCCCTTTATACTAAACTAAAAATTTTACTGGTCTATATCACATAGGTTGAGTTTAGCATAATCTGTAATTCAAATGTTTGGGAAAGACTGGAAAGTGAGTGGATACTCCCTTACAGATTGTGCCCTTTATTACTTTATTCACATAGATATCTACCCACAGAGACTGAACATTTATTTTAAATATTAGAGTTGAGAGAAAGGTGTCACCAAAGCAAATGAATAAACCATTGTTTGTGAAATTAACCCTCCCACACACACACATACTTTCTGTAGAGCTACACTACACTATCAAATGGTTGGTAACTCACCCCAATGTGAATAGCAATCAGCAATTGTATTGTGCTATTCTTTGTTCACTGCCTGATGATTAAAAAGTATCATTTTTATCCTGTGGCTCATTTATGTCTCCAGACATCCTGCACAATGATTATTAAAGATGAAAGCAAAATCAAAGAATATCTTTTTGGGGTTCTAGTATCCTCTCTATTCCCAAATTCCCTGACTCTGAAAATCTATTCCTTTTTTCTTTCATGAAATTCTCTGTAGAAGTAGTATTTTAATGAAGTCTTGTAAAATGACTAGGTCAAATAGGATAAGATGATAATATTTCAAAGAGACATACCTTTATTAAAAAACTTCCTAGTCCCAGCTGTTTTTTTCTTTTCTCAACTTTTATCTCATTTATATTTTAAAATGCTATTTTTTAAAGAACATAGACTATTCTTGTATTCAAAACACCACTATTACAGTGTCTGTTTGAGGCATGAGGCAAGGGATGCAGAATCAGGACATAAAGTATTTAATGGTGTTTTCAATAAATATCAGTGGCATGTAGCACAAGTATGTGTGTATGCATGTGTGTACATAGGATTACACTCAACAGGATTAGCTGGAAGGAGGAAACTTCTTGCAGTTCTAGTCACCAATTTTAATTATAATAGTAAAACAATATTTATATATGTACATAAATATATTTACATAAATATGTATATACATATACTTGTGTATGTTTGTGTTTACAATGGTAAATAATATGCATTTATGTTTATATGCAAACTATAAGCACAATAATATATTGTTTACACACATATATTTGTATTTATGGGAAAAGATAGGTGACACAGTAGATAGAAGACTGGTCCTGAAGTCAGGAAGACTCATTTTCCTGAGTTCAAATCTAGCCTCAGATTCTTACTAGCTAGTGACCCTGGGCAAGTCCCTTAACCCTGTTTGCTTCAGTTTCCTTATCTGGAAAATGAACTAAAGAAGTAAATAGCAAAAGCAATGTATCTTTTCCAAGAAAACTCTAAATGAAGTCATGAAATGACTGAACAACAGCATTGGTACATGGGTAAATAGACATATTACATATACATACACATTTTTAAAAACATTACTATATTTACTATTGGTAAAATAGTTACAAATCTTGCAACTATGTATTACAAGGGTGCATAGTCCCTAGAAGGATGATATATAACAATTTTTCATAATTCATATCAATTGGAAGAACTCTCTGTGCCCTGTAATGAGATGGATAAAGAGCTCAATCTTTGTCATTATGAAAATAAGACTTGTGCTGGACAGAATATTTAATGTGCAATTCTACATCCTTAGCACCAAATGTTTCTCTAATAACTGTTAATGACAGAATACAGCCCTGACAGAATAGCCAAAATAGGAATGTGAACAATATACCCCTTTGACTTCTAAAAAACCCCTTACTTAATCTCTAAACTTAATGACTACATTTAAATCTCCAATGTTCATATTACTGCAAGGATGTTGTTTTCAGAAGACAAATGACTTACCTAGATCTGAGCATCATCAACAAGGACATGGAAAATAGGGCAGCAAACATCTTATTTATCCACTGAAATGCTAAATTAACTGACAGGAAGAAAGTTTTTACAATTCTGGTCACTAATTCTAACCATAATAGCAATAATATTAACCAACTTGTATATATAATACTCTGATAATTTCATATCTATATGTTTATCAATAATCACTTTGTGAAGCATGTGCTATTACTATTCTACTTGTAACAGATGAAGAAATATAAATCAAGAGGTTAAGTGACTTGCTCAGGGTCACACAACTAGTTGGTATCCAAAGTAGTGTTAGAAGTCAAATATTCCTAACTTTGAAACTAGTCCTCTATCAACTATACCATTTAAGTGCTTTTAAGTGCTTCTAGTTAACAGAGAAATAAAGATGTTGGAAAGGCACCAAAAAAAGGGCAACTAAAAATTTCGAGAGAATATGAGGACTGCATGTGTATAATTGTATGTCCTTGCAACAATATCACAATGCTGCTGGAAAATTACTTTCTGGACTCAATTTTTAGTATCCAAAAGTTTTTGGTGATGTTATTTGTGGAATAAAGGAAACAAAAAACCCTGGAGAGGTCTTTCTGACTTCAAAGCGGTCTATTTAATGTCACCTGTCTCTCAAATGCTTTTTCATACAAATCTTTTCCTGGTGTATTGTTTCTGAACATACCTTTAAGTCTCAAAAGATCCCAGGATATGAAATAATAAAAAGTAAAACCCCTGGACCTGAGGACAAAGGCTTCCTGATTGGGTTTGATGTGGAAGGACTGGTGTCCCTGGGAAGATAAGGCAAATCAGCTTGGCAAGGCCTGACATTGGATGCTTTCAGTCCCACTTTGCCAGTCTCAAGATGGCTCATTTTGCTAGTTTACCATTGTCTCTTAAATTCTTTCCCTGCAACACAGAGATCCTTTGTGGTTGTGATCAGATTATACTGCAGACTATTTGTTGCTTTTGAAACTGTGAAATACCTCATCCTCGTTCAAGTTTAACTTCAACTGATCTGTGGTTGTCTGGTCTTCACTGAGCTCAGATCCATTGTATATTTTTAGTAATCTTTCTCCCTAGGCTTACTTAGTATCCATGAGCCAGTGAAATCATGTTATCAGCAATTTTCAGACATTTGGTTTAAAATGCTGTGCTTCTACTATTCTAACCTATTCATTGCATTTTTTCTAGAAATGTGCCATCATCAGTGTAATCCATAATATGTATCTAGGGATCTCTAAGTTCTTTAACCTTTCCATGCACTGGCAAAGAGTGGCAGCTCAGAGTCATGAAGAAGAGAAAAGGATATCTAAGAAAGGGCTTTGTATCTCTTTTGGATCAGATCAGAGAGCCATTCTAAAATGTCTGCCCAGAAACTGTGAAGATTGGAATAAATGAATTCAACAAAAGGACTTTAAAGACCATCTTATCAATTCTTTTGTTGTATATTGGGAAAGTGGAAGAAATAAGCATTTATTAAAGGTCTGCTATGGGCCAAACACTTTGCTTAGTACTTCTTTATAAATGTCTCATTTGATACTTATTACTATCCTGGGTGGTAGGTAATGCTATGTTGTCATTTTTCAGTTGAGGAAATTAAGGGAAAAAGGTTAAATAACTTACCCAGAGACTCATCTATAGTAAGAGTCTGAAGCTGAATTTGAATTCAGGATTATAATTTACTAACTCCCAGAGCTGTATCTATTGTGCTATCCAGCTGCAAGCAGAAGGGAGTTAGCTGCTAGCAAAATTGAGAATAGACTCCAGATTTCTTGAAAACAGGAACTGTTTTTTCTCTTTATCTTCAGTACTCAACACAGTGCCCAATATATAGTAAATACTTAATAAATAAATGTTTATTGACTGACTTCTAGTTCAGTATTTATTCATATGGTCCACTTTATATAATGATGTACCTCTCCTCCACCTTTTCAGAATCAGTCAGTCATAGGGGACTGTTTTATATGAATCTGTTGGTGTATTTAATATATACCTTAATAAATAAGATTTAGTATAAATGCCAACTCCAGTGCAAGACTTTTTCTGATTGCTTCTTCTTTCCCCCTTGTTTTTGTTTTTTTCTTGTCCACTCAAAATCATTATGTAAACTGGTAGTATCACACTCAAATAAAAAAAAGGAATCTTTGAACCCATTTTGATTTAGACAACCACAAATTAATATTATTCTTGTTTTACTATATTTTTACTTATTTTCTTAAACAGTTCCCAATTATATTTTAATCTGATTCCAGTTCCACTCAGGAGTGTTGCCAGAATTTTGCAGACTGTTGACCACAAGTTTGACACCTTTGGCATGTCATTTTTTTCCTCTGGAAAATGAGGTATTTGGAATAGATAATTTTTGAGGTCCCTTCCAATGCCATCATGTTTAACATTTATATCTCCCTGGTAGAATGTTAGTTACTTGAAGGAAGTTATTATTGTGAGATGAGTTCTTTTCTCTATCTTTTTTTATTCTTTGAATCACCACAGTGTCTTCAATGTATTAGACATTTAGTAATAATGGCTAGCATTTACGTAACACTTAAAGGTTTGAAAAATGCTTTATATTACTAAATATAAGCACTATTAGCATCCCCAGGGAAGCTAGATGGCTCAGTGGATAGAGCATTGACCTTGAAGTCAGGAGGACAGGAGTTCAAAACCAGCCTCAGACATTTGATACTCACTAGCTGTGCGACCTTGGGCAAGTCACTTAACCCCAATTGCCTCAAAACCAGGGCCATCTCCAGGCATCCAGATTCATGTCTGCTCACTGAATCCACATGGCTCTAGAGGACAAAGTGAGACTGGTGACTTAGCCAGTACCCCTCACTCAGATCCCGATGTTATGGTCTCATTTGAGAATGAAAGACAAACATCATTAATTAATATCCCCATTTTATAGATGAGTTAGATGAGAAAAGAGAGAGGTTAAGTAATTTGTCCAGAGTCATATATGTAATAAGTGCCTGCTGCACTTCTTGCTTTCAAGTTTAATATTCTATTCATTCTACCTACCAGCTGCCTTTAATGATAAATGATTGTTGGATTGAATGAGTGAATACAAAAGAGTTTATCAAGCACTTACTGAATACTAGGCAATATGTTAAGACCTGGAGATATAAATCCAAGAAAGCAAGACAATCTTGCATTCTAATAAGAAAGACAAAGCATATAGGGAAGTGGTGGTGAGAGAGGAGTATTTTGGACTGCTATGTCAGAAAGGATATTAATTGGAGATATAGGATAAAAGATTGATGTCTTTCTTTCTAGAAATTGCAATGTTGAGAGTTGGAAAATGAGTTGGGGTGGGGAGGAGCCACATCATGGCATGGAAATGACAATAAAATGGCTGGGTGGGTCCAAGGACCAAATAAAATAATTTTTAAAATGTTCATGAAAGTCTAGACTAGAGTGATGTAAAGCATAAGATAGTGGTTATACTGAATTTTGATCAGAAATATCAATATTTTTAAATGTATATAGTTAACATTTCAAATGTTTGTCATAAGCTTGTAGCATTTATACTTTTAACTTACAAAAGCATTAAGACTTTAGGGACTTTTGTTCAGTCATTTCAGTTGTGTCTGACTCTTCACGACCCCATTTGGAATTTTCTTGGCAAAAATCCTGGAGTGATTTGCCATTTCCTTCTCCAGCTCTTTTTCCAAATAGAGAAAACTAGGCAAATGGTGTCACACAGTTAGTATTTGTCTGAAACTGCATTTGAACTCAGATTGCCCTGATTCCAGGTCTAGGTTCTGGGTGCCACAATTTAGGACACTGATAAGATATACCCTAGAGGAGGACAATACATTAAAATATGAACTCAAAATCATGGAAGCACATTACTGGATTGAAAGAGCTAAGGTTATATAAAGTCTGAAGTTCTCTTGGGGTTTTTGTTTTTTTGAGTGCTTGAAAAAATGTAGAAAAATAATTATATATGTTTTGCTTGACCCCAGAAGGCAGAACTGGAAAAGTTGGGAGCTGAAGACCAGTAGATTTTAGCTTAATTGAAAGGAAAGAGTCATAATCAGTAGTACTGTATTTAGGGGAGACTGGAACCAGTTCATTCTGAGTACTGAAAGTTGACTGTTAAATTTTCAGTATGAACTCAGAAATTTGCAAATGTTACAAATCAGGGTGTAATTTATTAATTCTTTGATGGTCTAGACATAAGAAAGTGATGAAGAAACTGATGATAATGATTAAACTTAAAGGTATATTGTGAATATACTATTTTTTTTCTTCCTGGAGAATCAGTTGTTAAACATAACTAGCAAACTTCTGATTGTATCCAAAAAGATTTGACTATCCCAGAAAATAGGGAGTAATTTGCTACTAAAAATCTGAGCTCCAGTTTGGATGATTACTTATTGAGATTATTGTGATTATTTCCCTCAGATAAGGGAAAGATGAGTCCAGAGGTGTCTTCCAACTCTGAGATTTGATAAATCTATGAAAGTTCCTAATGGTAATGAAATGGAGCCTAGGAACTCTATGATAAATGCAACCATGCAAATGTCAATCTTTCTGGAACTTTCTGTGGTAACTATAAGTTTCCTTGAGGGCAAGGACTGTGTCTTACTTGCCCTGATCTCCTCTGAAGTTCTCAGTATTGTGTTTTGTCCATAGAAATTTCTTAACAAATACATATTGAATGAAAAAATGGATGGACATCTATGAAGAATTTCCTTAATTATCTAGGGATAATATATATATATATATACAGATATATATATATATATATAAATATGAGTAAAATGCTTGAATATGTTCCATTATTTTTGGCTTAACAGTTTATGATACAACATTAAGCCAAAATATACAGAAAGTGAATGAATGAAAATAACATTGTCAATCCATCACTTGATTGAGTATGGATTGATTTGAGTTTGGGAACTCTTATTCTTTTGTCTGGATACCTGGAATAATATATGTGACGTATGACTATTTGATTTGTGGGTACAGTGAGGGCATCAGAGTCTATCTGTATATAAAATATTAGTAAAATTTAATTTCTTTTTAATGACTTTTTTTAGAACTAGCATTTATAATTTATTTTCTTCAAATGAATAGAGAGAGAATCATCAGCTTATTCCATACTGGTAATTAGCAGTACATTAGCTTTAAGGAAACATGGGTGGCAAAAATTTGGATCTTATTAAGGGCAGGTAGAAAGTTCAGGGTATATGAGACAATATTCAACTTCCTCATGAAAGTAAGGTCATTAGAAATTCAGGTTGGAAATAATGAGTAATGCTGTTGTTGTTGCTGTTTTAGTTTTTACTAAAAACTCAGGTCCTCCTGATTGCAGGGCTGCTACTCTATTCACTAAGCCACCTAGTTGCCCTTGCCACCTAGCTGCCCCAATAATGAGTAATATGAAAGATGATTTTTAATTTATCATATCAATTGTTGTCCAAAATATGTATTCCATTACATTCATATATCAAAATTTATTCCACTATTATCCAATTGATGGGAGCCTTCTTAGTTTCCAGTTATTTAACACTGTAAAATATGTTTTTTGCTACAAATATTTTTTGCTATAAATTTTTTTGCTATTTTTTGCAGATAATCCCTTTAACTGTTTCCCCTTCAAGTTGTACTTAAAACTTTCTACCAAGACCCTTTGTCAAGTACTTTTGTCTCCTCCCACCTTCTTTTTATAAGTTTTCTTTCTCCAAATAGAATGTAAGCTCCCTGAGAACAAGGATTTTCTGTTTCTATTCTCAAAACTTAATATTTTGTATAGGAAGCAATTGATGATGATTGTTCTTCCTTCTCAAAAAAGACCATGATATCAAGGAGGTGATGCCATGACAAGCACATGAATTGGATTTGAGTGGGGTGCTATGCTAAGTTACAAGCCTCATTTTCTCCTCCAGAGCCATCTGGGTCCAGGAGCTAGATGTGAATCAGGATGCCTGAAGATGGCCTTGTATGTTAGGCAGTGTTGAGTGACTTACCCAAGGTCACCACAGCTAGTAAGTGGCCAGTGTCTGAGGTTGGATTCAAATTTCCATCCTCCTGACTCCAGGGCCAGTGCTCTATCTACTGTGCTGCCTAGCAGTTCTGAAACAATTAATAAATGCTTGTTGACTGTTTTTTACATATAAATTATACATATACATGTATATATAATATATATATGTATGTCTCTCTCTATATAAATCTATAAAGATTTAGACATACTGTAATAACCATACTGAAACACTGATTTGGAATGTGCTTATAAAAGGCTCTTTCCCGAGTCTTGTGTTATTTCCCCTCCTTTAACTCATTCATAGGTAATCTCTGCCTCTGTGACATTTTTGAATGTACTTGCTGGTTACTCAGATTTAAAACTTTTTTTTTAGGTTTTTGCAAAGCAGATGGGGTTAAGTGGCTTGCCCAAGGCCACACAGCTAGGTCATTATTAAGTGTCTGAGACCAGAATTGTACCCAGGTACTCCTGACTCCAGGGCCGGTGCTTTATCCACTGCGCCACCTAGCCGCCCCTTAAAACTTTTGTTTTTAAATCCCAGGAATTTTGCTTGAACATTGTTCTCTTGGGTCAGCTGCCTATCCTTCTCAGACTTACCTTTCTCTTATTTAGGAGTATTCCTAATGCAGTATCTATTTCATCCACAACTGATTACATTGGGGGAATGACTTTCTGGCAAACCTGTTTGTCTTTATAAACTCAGGAGGGCTGAAGAGTTTCAGAGATCACATCAGAAAATGGTTCCAAGGGTTGCATCATCAACATACTTTCCCTTGCCATTTTCCATTCTGGTATTTCTTCCTCTTTCAGCCTATATCTGTCCCTGCTGTCACTATTGCCTAGGACCTAGAGGAAGTTTAGAAAGAGAAGAGAAATTGGCAGCTCACATGCCATAGAAGTCTTCTAAAAAGAGTAACCTCTGTCAAAAACCCTTGGTTTGGGGTGGCTAGGTGGCTCAGTGGATAGAGCATCAGCCCTGAAGTCAGGAGTACCTAAGTTCAAATCTGGCCTCAGACTCTTAATAATTACCTAGCTGTGTGAGCTTGGGCAGGCCACTTAACCCCATTGCCTTGCAAAAAAATTAAAACAAATTAAAAAAAAAACCTTTGGTGTGGGGGCAGCTAGGTGACCAAGTGGATAGAGCACTGGAGTCAAGAGGATCTGAGTTCAAATATGACCTTAGACACTTAATAATTGCCTAGCTGTGTGACCTTGGGCAAATAACTCCATAGTCTTAAATGAAATTTTAAAAAAAGCCTTTGCTGCTGGGAGGAGGAAATCCCTGATTATATTTATATTATATAGTTCTACTCATACTTCTACTGTTAAGATCCTCTTGGGAACCATGTTTCCAGTCTTAAAGGGAAGTTGTGTTAAATTTGGGGTTTCTTAATCCATTTTTTTGTGTCATGGACCCCTTTGGAGGTCATATCAAACCTTTTCAGGTCCTTAGACTTCCCAGAATAATGTTTTGTCTTTTAAAAGCACCAAATAAAGTATAGAAATTTTATGTAAATAAGAAACTAGTTATATTGAAATTATTGAACTATTAAAAAAAAGATAGACTCTAGGTTAAGGATTAAATCCTTGGATAAGAATTAAATCCTAATGAGCATGTTTAGGGTCTTTAGAGGGATACTACATGATAAAATACATTGGTTTTCAAAATGTGAACTGAAGATTCCTGAGACCCTTCCAGTGAGTTTTTAGGATCAGAATAATTTTAATAAAAGTACTAATATGGTTAATGTCTAATATTGAAAATATTAATTGTTATAACCAGGAATGTGATGATCAATGTTGAACAAATAACACTCCAGGGGGAAAAAGTGCACAAAGCACTCTTTTAAGTTAAATATACCTTATTAGCGATTTCTCCTTCCTCTTATCAGCATAAGAATTATTTATTTATTTATTTATTTTTAGGTTTTTGCAAGGCAAACAGGGTTAAATGGCTTGCCCAAGGCCACACAGCTAGGTAATTATTAAGTGTCTGAGACAGGATTTGAACCCAGGTACTCCTGACTCCAAGGCTGGTGCTTTATCCACTATGCCACCTAGCCGCCCCTAGTCTAAGAATTAACAAACAAATCAAACCCTGATTTAGATCATTTACCAATGTGTAAAGTGTAAATGATCATAACTAAAAATTGAATGACTTTTTCAAGATAGTAAATTGGCTCCAGCATATACATGGATATAAGCCATATAAATGAAGGCTTTATTGGATCCTCAATTTGAGAACTTTTGGATATAGTTTCAGCATTAGATTCAGGAAGTCACATTCAAGTCTTTGTGACAGTAGCTATATGATCATGACAACATGTTAGGGCCTCAACTAATTCTCTAAGACTCTAAGTTATAGTTGACTCACCAGTATGCATCAGTTGGACTTTCCCATTGAACTAAAACCATAGACTCATAATATATGGCTTAAAGAGGTGTTAAAATTCATCTAGCCCAATCTCAATCATTTGACAGTGATTGCCCAAAGAAAAAAAATGTGACATTTGAAGGATGGCATATGAATTAAAGTCCACTGACTTAAAATTTGGCACTTTTGCTCCTTATTCTGTTCTGTCTGGATCACAAGTTTTGAAGCAAAAAAAAGAATAATTCTGCCCAAGTAGTGCAAACAGTATTGAATTAATCATGTAGTTCCAAGAGTTCATTTGCAAGTTGTTTTTTTGGAGCTTACATAAAACATATTTTTCCCCAAAAGAAAAAAAAATGTGATAAATGGAGGTAGCTCACAAAAGTACACTTAACTGATAATATTATAGAATTTAAGCATCATTTATCAACTTTTTAATGGAAAAAAAAGCATTCTGAATGCCAGTTTGGAACATCATGTACACTGTCCTCATGTGCTTCATTGCATTGCAGCTGTTGGGGGAGTGTTTCCTAAGACTTTAGATATAACCTGAAGAGGTAAAGAGGCACCAACTTCCAAAGAAATAGTAATGGAGAGTGAAGGAGGGATCCTGGCAATTGTTTTCAGACTTGTTCTGAAAGGGGCAGCATTTATGGGAAAGGAATATTCAGAAATTACATAAGGCTGCTGAATTTAAATGCCTATAATCTCTCCAATAACACTTTCTTAGTAGAATTTTGAAATTGTAAGAGGTAATATTCTGATATGCTAACTTGAAAAGAGTAGTGGTAGATAATAAGAACTGGTATGTAGCAACATCTGCACTGATCATATTAGATGAAATCAAAGTTAATTCAGTTCAAGGCTCCTTATGTCTAGGAAAGATTTGAAATAGAATGTGTTATGCTAATTCATGAACTAGACAAATTTGTATATTTGTGGTGAGATCAGATTTTTTTGGTGCCTTCATTATAATTATAGGAACTTTAAAGAATTATTTATAAAAAGTTACACTTGGTTAATATTTGGAATATTTTTTATTTTATTATCCTTGTTTTTGCTGCAAAGATGATTTGGATCTCTTTATTTTAAGAGTGAATTTCAGTTTCTTGGCAGAAGTTATTTGGAATTATGGTACAGAAAACATTTCTTTGAAAGTTAAAGTAATGGATGATTGCTTCTTTACATTCATAAATATTAACCACACTTAAATGCAGACCATTCACTACCGTCAATAATGAAAAGACAAATTAACATAGGAAATCTATGTGAGGCAAAGCCTCAGTCTAAATAATTATGAATGTGTGCATCTTGTTCTCCTCGGTGGTTACCAGACTGGGGAGGTTTGATAGAGGTGAACATTGGGCAGGAGAAGTCTTTGTGCAAGATAATTATGAAATACTAGAAGGAGGGTTTTGAATTTTGCAAGAGGCTTTAATGACTCCCAAGACATTATAACATAGCATGCATCTTGTTGAAAGAATACAAACACTGTGTTACAGCAAAATAATTGTCTGATTAGAATGTATATTGGGTAAGAGCACTTAAAATTCATATTGTATTGTCTGAATGGCCAGTAGGGAGCATAATTTTTATTAAGTTATTTTTTTTTAAATTCCTCCAACAGTACTGAAAAGTAGCCAAAGGGATTTTCTAAAAGTATTATGAAGAAAGATCACTGACCTTATTGAAAAGGTATCCCGTAAAAAAAAGTCATGGAAGAGATTTCCTGAAGGCATTTTAGATCAGTTGGAATAAATTAAGCCATGAATGACACAAGAAAATAATGGTAAAATAAAGTCTGTATTCAGGAAAAAACTATTCAGACAAAGTACACTAGAAAATTATTGATAACACCAGCTGTGATACTTGATGGTAAAACTGCAATATGTGGTCTATGTGCTTTTAAAAGGTAACTTGGCATTTATTTTGTTTCCTTTCACAAAGACGCTTGGGGAAATTTGAGTCCAATTTTCACCCCAGTGCCTAAATCATTCTCTGGTCATAGTAAGAGTGATATTTAGGGATGCTTTTTGGTTACTGGTTTAATGTGTTATTTCTACATAATCCTGAGGGTACCCCTAGAGAACTGACAGAGTGATGGATTCCATATACAGGCTTAAGCATAGTTCACAAGGTCCTAGGTTAAAGGGAAAATGGCTCAGTGGGTTAAATCAGAGTATTAATGAAGTCAAAATCACAGGTTCTTTTTTTCCCAAGGGAGGATAATCAGTTGTGAAGCATTCTAAGGAGACAGACCTACAGTTTGACTTACTGTTTTATAAAGGTGAATAGAGATGAGAGTGTGAATGGATCACTATAAACCATTAGGAGATTCATACTGTTACAGTTATCAATCCATATAAAGAATGCAGAATAATATAATAGAAAGTGGAAAAGACTAGGGATCAGGAAGAACTCTGTTCCAAGCCTCTAAAATGTAATATCAATCAATAAACATATATTATACACCTACTTTGTGAAAGATATTATGTTATATATTAGGGATACAGAGATAAAAATGAAATAAAGCATTTATGTTATTAAGGTAAATATCACATACATATAAAAGTGCTAGGCCAGAGGCCTGGAGCTATGATTACATTAGCTCATGATACTTTGGGGCTGCTTGGTGGAGCAGTGAATAGAGCACTGGTCTTGGAGTCAGGAGGACCTGAGTTCAAATCCAGCATTAGACACAGCTAGTAAGCTGTGTAACAAGTCACATCCCTGATTGCCTCGCATCCAGGGTCATTCATATCACTGGATTCAGATACCTCTGGAGGATAAAAGTGAGACTGATGACATAGCACAGGATCCCTCACTCAAATCCAATTCATGTGCTTGTTAGGGCATCAACTCTCTAATAGCTGGGTCTTCTTTGAGAATGAAGAACAAATATCATCAACTTTGGTGAGGAAATTCCTACCAGTGAAGGTCAGCATCCTCTCCTACAAGTTATAGTCTGTGATAATTATCTGGACCACTGAGAGATTGTGACTCTAAGGGTCATAGAGCCATTATGTGTCAGAAATGAACCAAATCCAGTTTTAACTGGTTCTGAGGACAGCTCTCTATCTACTATAAAACATTATTCTACACATATAAATATGTATAATATGTACAATTATGCAAGATAATTAAGGGAATGAGTCAAAATTTTTAATGACTATGTGATCTTGGGCAAATTATTTAACCTCTTTGGGTCTCAAATTTAGAGTAACCACAGCTTTATTACTTGTTCATCCAATGACAGACTATATGTAAAATTTTATATTTTACTATTACTGCTATCATTATTTTATTTTTAATATGTTTGAAGTAGCAACTCAGCCTGCCTTTCAGAACTTGAAAAGGGAAGGTAGCAGTGTACTATGTGACTGGACTAAAAAGATAGAACCCTGTTGCTTGAAGGGCCTTGGCATTTTGGATCATTCCTACAAAAGGAATGGCAGTCCTCCTCCTTGCTTTTGCCTTCAGTGAAGCTGATGATCATGAAATCTAGTGTGGTATTAGGAACTCAGGAGATGGGATTCTTGTCTTTATCACCCAGGAGGAAACCAAGTCACACCCACTAAGACTGGGCTTTTTCTAAGGCTCCATCCTCAATCTTTTTCTCTTTTTCCTTCTTTAATATTTCACTTGATGATATGATCAGTTTCCATGGATTCAACTATCAAGTACTACACACTTATCCAGCTCTGCCCTCTCTTCTAATCTCTAGTCTTGCAGCCTGAATTAACTATTAGATATCTTAAACTACAGACACCTTTTCCCCCTTTTAAATAATATTCTATTTTCCCCCAATTACATACAAAAATGATTGTTAAAATTCTTTGTTTTTTTAAATTTTAATTTACATGCTTCCATTTATAAAGATATCCAAGGTCACAGAAAGTTTTAAAGTCTCAGCACTGGGTATATGAACAAATGAGAAAACAAATAAGGCACTTCATAAACCTTAATGCTCTACATAAATTTTATTGTTGTTGTTGTTTATAGCTTCATTTGGAAGGGACCTAATAGATTTTTGAGGGAATTCAGAAAAAAATGGGTCTTTTCTGTGGTTTATGTTTAAACTATCTCTAATAAAGGAATAATGTACCCCGTTGCTCTTGGAATCAGTGGAAAATTCTTGCTTAAGAAAAGATAAGTATTTCCCCTTTAGAGAACCATACTGAGAGAGAGCCTTAAAGATTGGCATTCTTTGACCTCGTTCACAGATAAGAGCCCATACCACTGACTTAGTTTTCTCATAAATTTAATTAAAACTCATTGGTAGATCATATTTTTGTTGGTCAGAGTAAGTTGAAAAGATTCGACATGTATCTAGTATCTTTTGGTTTTAAAAATGCAAAAATAAGGATATCTTTTTTATTACATCAATAAAGACCTCAGCATGATATAAAGGTTGCTCATAGTTTTAATAAAACACTTTTGAAAGGGATACTTCATGACAACCCCTGAAGAGAAAACTCAATATACTACATATACAAATTATATTTATCAGACAAAAGCCCATTATAAAAAAATAAACATTTTGAAAATGACCTTTAACTAAACCATCACACATTTAAGTTTTGTTAGATCTTGGATTAATTTATACACATTTCCCTAATTATAACAATTAAACTTTCTCTTCACTTATTGAACATCAGCATTGACAGATCTGATTAATTAACTATTTACTAGTTCCTACCATAAAAAGTACATGTATATTGTGTTTTTATACATTATTTTATTGCTTATCATAACAACTCAGTGACTAGAAGCTGCAAATTACTGTCTCCATTTTACAGGTGAGGGCACTGAGACTCAGAAAGATGACCCAAGACACACAACCATTAAAGAGTAAAGCTCAAACTTTAAATCCAGTCCTTCAACTCTATGTTGATTAGTATGATTCAGAATTATTACATCCACTGTTAGTCTTTGAAAAAGCACAAAAGAAACTCACGTGTAAGGGAAATTTTTGAATAACTATCCATACCCTTACCTACAGTTCTGCTTTGTGCAGGTATACATTCAACAGATCATTTCTTTTGGTTGGTGAACTTGGCTACTATCCATTCTGCATGGTGCTACTTTTTAGTACTTTTCTGGGTGATATAATGATATCCAATACATAGAGTGATGAGTTTAGATTCAAGAAGACTTGAGCTCAAATCTTACCCTGGATTTTTGATAACTATCTGATTAAGAGAAAAACACTTAATTTATAACATATTAACTTCATTTTCATCATCTATAAAGTGGAGATAATGTTACATAATCCATTTTCAGGATTGTTGGGGAGATTCAACTGGGTCCCAAAATGTAAAGAATTTTGCAATCATTAAAGCTTTCAATAAAAAACCATGATTATAATACAAGGGAGTTCAGGTTTGTATTGTTTTGACCAAGGAACATTGCACTTATATTTTCAAGTGAATGTTGCCTCTGGATTGTCACTGCATGCAATTCCTGTGAAAATGCAATTGGTTGGAGGAAAGAAAACTTCTGAGAGAACAGAATGATCTTGTGCATATATTGCCTACTATGGATGTATTGGGGTTAGAATTGGACTTGAGTCCTGTCTCACCTAATTGAGTTACTGTGAATCAGTAATCACTCATGAAAGCTGGTTTCAAATAGCCCTGAGGACTCATATATGTGAGGTCCCATCCATCTCGAACAGCAAATGTGTTTCATTAAACAATCAATAAACATTTATTAAATGGCAATAAGTATAAGTAGTGAACTAGTTAGAGTAATTATATAGTTTAAATAAGATGGTCTTCATTTTTGGACATGACCAGTGTGGGAGTTTATTTTATTGAGCTAATGTTCTTTTGAGAATTTACTTTTTATTAGAAATTTAGGGAGCAATATGTAGGAGGTAAGAAATGTTTATAAAAATAAACAAACACATACTATTTTAAAAATACATAGTCACTTCCCTCATGGAGTTCATACTCAGACAAATCACCTGGAGAAGAAGTAGTCTTAACAATCAAGAACTCTTTGGCCCTCAACAATTATACCATCTAATCTAGAATTCTTCAAGGCACTCTAGGAGATACAAGGGAAGTCTTAAGAGTTAAGAAGCTATGCAAGAAGAGACAAGATATATACATGTAAAACAATAGGGAAAAATGCAGAGTAGTATCAAGTGCTAGCATGTAGGGTAAAGACTTCATGTGTCTATTAAGTATAGTCTACAAAATAGTGAACATTGAGTCTTTCCAGGTGTACACACACACACACACAGAATAGTTTTTTCTATTTTTTTATTTATAAGCGAAATCATCAGTCAACCTGACAACCTGAATATGTCAGGATGAGGGGAAGATGCTTTCATAAGCAGGTGTGGCTTCTGACAGGAATGATTTCTGTCTTCTGATTTTGTGTGTGTGTGTGTGTGTGTGTGTGTGTGTGTGTGTGTGTGTGTGTGAGAGAGAGAGAGAGAGAGAGAAAGAGAGAGAGAGAGAGAGAATCTTATTTGAAGATTCAAAGTTAAAATGTGTGCTTTTTCATCCAGAAAGACAATTCAAACTCACATCAGCCACTTATCAGAGGTGAAGGCCTTTATGTACTAAAAGGGAACATTTTTTTCACATAATAATGGTACTACTTGAAAAAAGAAACAATTTCATGCCACAAACTCCTTTTTTATTTGTGATTGTATTTGTCCTTAAGGCACTGAAACAGAATCAATCCAAGCCCCCTTTTCTGTTTATGCCAGAGCATGTTGGCAAGACGAGTAAACAAAAAGTGCATTAAGGTAGTGAGGGTACTTTCAAAGTACACTTAACAATTATCTGCAACATTCCATTTGCTGATGTACTGGGGGATACAGAAATGGTACATGGCTACTTCAATACTGTCATGTATGTATATTGAGAGAATAAGTTTGATATTATCTAGGAATGATTTAGGACTCAACATGTCAACCATTTCTAATTCTGTGACTACATTGTCATTTTTTTCCCTCTTATGGCATTTATAACAACTATCACTAGGCACATATGCAGACATATCTAATTTTACTTAGAAGATTAATCCTGGAAATTCTCAGCAGATCAACTTAAAACATTCTTTGTAAATTGAATGGAAGAGTCCAGGCTTGAGGCCAAGGAGGAGTCAATTTAAAACATTTTCTATACCTGGAAGAAATTTGACAGCTTTTATGGTATATTACTATGACCTTCAGAGCTTGCCTGACTTTTTTTTAATTCTTTAATTCTTCCATTCTGAACATGTGAACAGTTCTCATTTTCAACACTAGATGAAAATGTTTTTAATCATTCAGTCACACTTTTATTTAAGATTGAGTTCAGGGTCACTATTGGAGGCTTTGATGGAATCTCTTTTCTGAATTTACCACATTTTTATTACCATATATTCCTAGGAATACCAAAATAAGAATCCCCACAGAAGTTCTATGGCTTACAATAATATTATCAACAGCAATAATAATTTTAATATAGCCCCTACTATGTGCCAGGAACTATACTAAACACTTTATAATTATTCTCTCAATTGATTCTCATAACAACCTTGAGAGAGCAGTGACTTTTTTTTATAGTTGAGGAAACTTAGACAAACAGAGGTTAAGTGACTTGCCCATAGTTGCACAATTAGCTAAGAACTGAACTCAGATCTTCCTAACTTCAGGCTCAGTATCCTATTCCCTGCACTATTTAGCTGCCCTATATGTTATAGCTCTCACCTAAGGGGCACTGTCTTAGTAATCCTCATAACTATAGTGGAGTTACTTAGCAGATATTTTTTGACTTGAGAATCTGAGGGGCAGATTCAGTGAGTTGCTTAAAATGAATAAGGCATTTAGTAAGATCAGTGGAGTCTAGAAGCCCTGAGGTCAAATCTGGCCCTGGACATTTAGCTGTTTTTGTGTGATCCTGAGCATATCATTTAATATCCATCTGTCTCAGTTTCCTTGTATACCTCCCAAGGTTGTGAGGATAAAATGAAATGTTTTTAAAGTGCTTTATAAACCTAAGAACTCTATAAATGCTTTTATTGTTATTAATATAATTATAATTATCATTATTATTGGAGACCATGACCCCAAGGGAAGGCATTCTGGTTCTTTGCCTTATTTTCTGTATCTGCAAATTGGATTAGATAATTTTAAAAATTAATTAATTAATTTTTTTATCTGTATGCACATGTATTTTTTAAGTTAAAAAATTTGCTTCCACTCTCCCTTCCCACCCTTAGCAGCAAGCAGTCAGGCTAGCATTTTACATACATATTTTTGATAAACATGTTTACCGATTAGTCATTCTCTATGAGGGATTAGGATTAAGGGAAAGAGATACATACATAACAGTTTGTTATAAAATCCTTCAGAAAGGCTATTTTTTCCTTCTTTTGTTTTACTTTGTTTTGTTTTTCTTCCTCTGGATGGAGATAACATTGTTCATAGCTGGTCTAATACAGTTGTCCTAGCTCTCTAAACTGCTGAGAGGAGCTGCTTCCATCAAGGTTGATCATCTCACAAGGTTGTTGTCAAGATGTACATTGTTTTCTTGGTTCTGCTCCCTTTGCTAAACATCATATCCTGTAAGTCATTCCAGGCTTCTATAGAGTCTGACCATTTATGGCTTCTTATAGAATAATAATATTCCATGATATTCATGTACCAGAACTTGTTTAGCTATTCCCCAATTGATAGGCATCCCCTCAATTTCCAGTTCTTTGCCACTAAAAAAGAGCTGCTATGAATATTTTGGAACATGTGGGACTTTTCCCATTTTTATGATTTCTTCTGGATGTGGACCTAGAATTGGAATTATTGGGTCAAAGGGAATAAAAATTTTTTTGCTCTTCTGGCATAGTTCCAAATTGCTCTCCAGAATGGTTAGATCTGTTTACAACTCCACCAACAATGCATCAATGTCCCAATCCTCCCACAACCACTCCAACATTGATCATTTTCCCTTTTTCTCATCTTGGTCAGTCTGATGGGTATGAAGTGATATCTCATTATTATTTTAATTTGCATTTCTCTAATTAGTAATGATTTGGGGTATTTTTTCATATAATTATATATATTATATATAAATATATATATAGTTTTAATTTCTTCATTTGGAAGCTGTCTTATTCATATCCTTTGACCATTTATCAGTTGGGGAACAAATTAGATAATTTTTTTCAGAGCCTATCTGTTCAGTCATCCTTGGTAATATTAAAATACTCTGGGTACCTTATATTTCTATGTAATGCATATACACAATAACTTGGCTTCCTCCAGAAGAATAAGAGCATCTCAGTAAGTTGTTGACTGGATTCATGAGGCAGCTTTCAGTTATGTACAAAGTTGGACCCCATAAACTCAAGGAAGGGTGGAAATTGGCACTATTTTGCACCTATTATATGCCAGGCGATTTTCCAAGTTCTTTGTAAATATACTATTTGGTCCTCACTACAACCCTGAGATGTAGGTGCTATAGAAGAAACTGAGGCAGACAGAAAAGAAGTGATTACATAAGGTAATAAAGCTAGTTAGTATATGAAGCTGTATTTAAACTCAAGTTTTGATTCCAGGCCTAATCTATTTAATTTCTTTTATTAACTTGATTTTATTTTATACTAAATAGTAGATGCAAAGTATTTCTTTTTACTTCACTCAAAATATCCTTTTTTTTTGGCTAGGCAATGGGGTTAAAGTGACTTGCCCAAGGTCATACTGCTACTAAGTATCAAGTGTCTGAGAGCAGATTTGAGCTCAAGTCCTCCTGATTCCATTGTCAGTGCTCTACCCATTGCGCCACATAGTTGCCTCTAGAATATACTTTTAATAGACATTTTTAAAAAGATTCATCTTACAAATTATTTTACAATCCAAATATACAGGAACTTGGAAAACACATAATTTAGAAAACAAAAGTCACTGTAAAAAGATTGATTAAACAACTAAAGTAGTATAGGTTTTCCATAGCTTTAATTGGACAGTTTTCTTACTGTATTATTCATATCAGAAATCTGTTCTTTCCGCTGATTTGATTGCCATGGATTTAAAGAAATATCTTTACTACTAGATTTCATTTCACCTAATTCATCCTCTGTGCCAAACTAACAATTTTCTTGAGAGGAGTTAGGAATGGGAATAATACTAACCTAGAAATCTGCTACTGAGTTTGAAATGTAAAGTTTTATTGTCCACCATCCTCAGAGAAGAAACTGAGATACAGGCAATGGGAGTAATGAATAGAGTTTAAAAATTACCTGCTAAGGGAACTGGTCTTTTTTTTTTGTTGTTCTCTCTTTTTTTTCTCTTTCTGATGAAATAAATTTACTCTTTCTTCTCTGCATTGGACCTATTATAGCAATATATTCTCATTTTTTTTCAGGAATGTTTTGGGTCTTTTATCTTTAAAGTTGAGAGGTTTGCATAATGTTTTAAATTAAATTGTTGGGAACTTTTCTTGCAAAAGAATCTACTTTCTAAGTATTTTTAAATTTTTTAAATAATAATTTTAAAAATAATTTTTGTTGGTGGTTGACCTTCAAATTTTATATTCCTATATCTTTGCTAGCATACTAGTGTTTGTTATCAAGTCATCTCCAAAATATAGACCATTTATCCCAAAAAGTTTTGGGGTAATCTGAGGTTAGTATTTTCTAACTCTAAAATTTTATCATTATAAAATTTTGGTTGCCAGTTTCATAGGGGGAATAATCTATAAGACTTAACAAAATATTTATTCAGTGAATCATCTTAGAAGGTCCTTACAGAGTTTAGGGCTCTCTCTTTTTTTTTTTTTTTTTTTTTTTACTAATTCACACCTTCTCTTTAAGGGAAATATGTGTTTCTGACAAAATTTTGCTAAGATCATTCCAAGTATTATGAATCTAGCCATATTTTAAAGCTATTTATGGCACTATCTGTTAGTAGTTGTATGATCTTGGACAAACAATTTTATCTCTTTGGAGACAAGAATGTTCATCTATTACATGAATGAATTGAAGCAGATAAATGTAAGTTCTAACCTCTTCTATTTCTTATTTGCAATATACTCCAAGTATAATTTTATGATTTTGAATAGAAAATTTTGAGTATGGGCCAAGGACAATATTTGAAGATTTCAATTTCAAAATTTGTGGGGAAGAACAAGTTACTAGAACAATATCTGAAGTGAATTTATATCTTCCTTTATAAAATCATACTTTTTATCCTTATTCTGTATTTGAGTAAGCAAGTACAGTTTAAAAATGTGAATGCCATGAATGAAAACTGGCTCGTTGTGAAGGACTGAAAGACATTTCTAGAATCACACCAAATGATCTCTTATTTTGACTTGCCAAATAATTAAGAAATGTAATGACCAGTTACGGAAATCAATTTTCTCCAGTATCTTTAAAATGCTTCTGGCCAGTTGATACAATTATGAAAATAATTTAGAATTCACAAAGATTTGGTTTCATTATATGGTTTTGTTGATTGAACTTATGCCAGAACTGCCCCAATTATATGCAGTGGCTCCTATTTTTGGTGCTCCAAAGCACTGTCAGAGCTCTCTATTTTCATTAATCCACCAACAAATCACTCCTTTTGTCATGCTCTTGTGCTGGAAGAGTGCTCACATTAGGAGATATAATCTCTGTCTTTAAGCAAACATATACTTCTTCCTAAGCCTAAATAATTTGGAGCAGAAAAGCCAAGAATGTGTAATTTGTGTTCTGGAACACATTAGGATCATGAAAAGATAGGGTAGAAAAGAGGGAAATTTACTGTTTGCACGACGGTTTCCTAAGCAAACAAACTTTTCATTGCACCTGGCTCTTTTTCTTGTTAAGTCTTTCCCCAGGTTGAAGGTTTAGTGTAGGGCTTTCTCAGAGATTACTAAATATTGCAGAAATTATCTTTTAAACTGATTCGCCCTGTACTAACTTTTCATTTTGAACTGAAATAAATCTCTTTTTGGGGAGTAGTAGTTTATCCATCTCTTAATTGCCAATTGCACACTTATAGGCTAGACTAAAATTATTGCAAATAGTCAATACATTTGAATAGCAATTTCAGGTAGTATAGAAAGATAGATATACTTTTAAAGTTACAATCTTTCTCCTGCAGGCTATTTTGGATGTAGTGGGAATATTTCCTTTTCTACCTCTCACCTCTTCCTTACTACTGATTGGAAGGAATTGGAAATTATAGAATTGAATGAATACAAGATTTGGCAATACTGCAGAAAAACAAGAGGTTAGACAAAGTCTATTGTATTCTGATAGTGGCATTAAACCTGGTATGCCAGCCCATCTATGTCTTCCTCCACCTTTCTGAATGATCCTCTTTCTAACAAGGTCTCAGTACCATTTGATTTTTTCCATTTTTGTTCTTAGTGACATTCTAGCTCTCTAGAAGCACATTTGAGACTGTGATATTAAAGCCTAAATGTCAAGTTGCCACTATCCTTAATGGAAATGAAAAGAATATGCATTTATGTAGAGTTTATTCTGTGTCAGGCCCTGATAAATATCTTAGAAATATTATCTCATTTGATCCTCATAACAACTCTTTGAGGTAGATGCTACTACTTTCTCCATTTTACAATAGAAGAAACTGAGGAAAAACACATTTAAATGACTTGCCCAGGGTCATGGACCTAATAAGTGTGTCAACACAGATTTTAATTAGGGGTCTTTCTCTCCAAGCCTAGCACTTTATCCACTCAACAGCTATCTCTGCTATAAATAGTATAAGAAAATTATAATATGAATATATTTTATCATAATCTTTATCTTTTGCAGTTTTCTTCTGTTTGTTATCTATTTACATTCCTTTTTTGTTTTTGTTGTTGTTTTTGCAAGGCAATGGGGGTTAAGTGACTTGCTCAAGGTCACTGAGACAGGATATAAATTCAAATCCTCCTGACTCCAGGGTCAGTGCTCCACCTAACTGCCCCTATCTATTTACATTCTTAAATGTCCTTTGGCTGCCTGTCTTGTCAAGCTTTCTTTCAACTGGCTTTACCTTGCACTGCTCTCCTTTTTGTGAGGAATTAATTCTCACAAGGGTAGTTAGGTGGTGCAGTGATAGAATGCTGGGCCTGGGGTCAGGAAAACTCATTTTCTTGAGTTCAAATCTGACCTCAGATACTAGTAGTTGGGCAAATCACTTAACTCTGTTTGCCTCTATTTCCTCACCTAGAAAATGTACTGGAGAAGGAAATGACAAAGCACTCTAGTATCTTTGCAGTGATACACAACTTCTTTAGGTCAAGAAGAGTTGGACACAACCGAAGTACTGAACAACACAACAAAACTTCTCACAATAATCTATCTACCTTGCAGTGGAACCTTTCTATAAGTATTCTTACCTCCAATTAGAATAGGACACTACTTAAGATCTAGGACTTTATTGCTTTTCAATTTGCAATTCTAGCATTTAGCACTATGGCTTAATAAATGGTAGTTCTTTCATTTATTCATTGCATTTTTCTTTTTTGTAAAATTTTATAAATGATTCTACATTATGTAAGTATTTAATAATTAGCACAGAATGGTACTTTTAGGTTTGCAACACACTTCATTCACTTAAACCTCTTATCTCTAGCTTACATTTGAAGAAAATAAAACTCAGAGACATTCAATAACTTACTCATGATCTCAAAGTTACTTTTCGAAGTGTGAAATAAGTTTTAGTTTTCCTGATTCTTTTTCCAGTAAAACCTCATAAGACATCTAATTATAACAGCAAATGAAGATCAAAGATCTTGATAATATAATCACTCTCATAAGATCAGAATTTAAAAGGAAACAACTAAGACTTGCTAAGGTACAGAGGGAGAATAATAATTATATTTTGTCCATCATTTTCGAAGAAGACCACGATGTCAGGGAGGTGATGCCAGGCCAAGCACGTGAAATGGATTTAAGTGATGGATGCCATGCTAAGTCACCAGCCTCACTTTCTCCTCCAGAGACATCTTGGTCCAGTGGTCAAATATGAATCAGGTCAACTGGAGATGACCCTGTTTGAGAGGCAGTCAGGGTTGAGTGACTTGCCCAGGGTCACACAGCTAGTAAGTGGCAAGTGTCTGAGGACAGATTCAAACTCCAAAGGCCAGTTCTCTATTCACTGTGCCACCTCACTGCCCCACAGAGGGAGAATAGAGAACTGCAAATAGTAGACACAACTCTCCAGATGAGTTTCAAGTCCCAGAGCCTGGACAAACTGAGTTCCTTAATAAAAGGCCCATATATCCACTTTTCCACCCCCTACTCCCCAAATACTTTTCCAAGGAATATAGAGACTATAACACTGGGAAGTATTATGTTTTCACTGGTACTACAGGTAATATGGAATATATGGAATCTATAGGCAGAATCCTCAGATGACAGGTATTGTCTCAGATGGTGAGAATTCACTATATCTAATTAGACCCAGCCATCCCACCATACCATCTTTCTACTAAATTCTTATTTCTTCTTGTCTTGTATCCTTGACTTTATAAAGTCTTCAGTCTTGAAAGTATGCTGATTGATGAGATCTTACTCTAAATAGCTATTCCCAGGCACCCATCATTCTGGCTTTCTATTAGGCTACTTCTGCTTTCTGCTTTCTACTTCTTTTCAATTAAAGCTCTAGTTCCCTTTCTGATTTTGTGCTAATTTGTGAGAGTTCACTGTTTAGACATACATACCTGGTCATCTCACCCACCTTACCTATACATATGGACCTGCTCCACCTTTATCTTCACTTTCCATTTCTTGATGTGAGAAAAGATATCAAATCAGTATTATCATTATTTCTTGAAAAAGGTGGACCAATCTGTTGCCCCAAGGCCACCACATCCTCACTCTTTGAGTTCTGAAAATGTTTTCTTAGGTGTTTCCCTTGCACTTAATATAATACATATCATAAGTATTTATTAAATAGTTATCATTCATTTTTATTCATTGATACTTTTTTGTTTTTGCAAGGCAAGGGGGTTAAGTGACTTGTCCAAGGTCACACAGCTAGATAATAATTAAGTGTCTGAGGCTGGATTTGAACTCAGGTCCTCCTGACTCCAGGGGCAGTGCTCTATCCACTGTGCCACCTAGCCAACCCTCATTGATATATTCTTGACATTTATGAGTTTGTATATCAGTGCTTAGAATTTGCTGCGAAACTTGATAAAAATAATCTGTTATTTATTCAATGTTTTGTTAACCAGAGTACTTGCATTAATGCTTATGGTTTTTTCCTTTGAAGAGATGATCTAGACAGTCATTAAAGTGGGATGTTCTTTGGTGAAAGATACCAATTAGATTTTCATTTTTTCCAAGTGGAGTCATGAGCCATAGAGTTATTTTTTCTTTCTTTATGATAACCCTTTGAGATTAAAACTGAGTTTTATGAATACAGACTTAGAGTTCTGGCTATATACATGCCACATCATGTTTTCTTTACCTTTACCTTTGAATTCATTTTTTAACTCCATAACCAATATATAACTTCATCTTTTTCTACTTATATCAAAGAAATGGAGAAGCAGCAAATAGAATGAGGATGATGGTGATAGATAATATTTTATATATCTGTGATTTAATTTGCAAAACATTTTACAAATATTACTTCTATTTTATGCTCATGCTATTCCTGGGAGCTAAGTGCTATAGTTATTCCATTTTACACATGAGGAAACAAAGGCAGACAGAAATAAAATGACTTGCCTATTTTCACATAGCCAATTAATGTTTTAAGGCCTAATTTGAACTCAGGAATTTTCCTAAAGATCATAACCATTAATAGACCAGTACTAAGGAATGTTTTTTTCCAACCCTAGAAAGTCAGAGAGCACTTCTGTCAATCAAAGAGTGTAATTTCCTCCAGGTGCTAAAGAGAGAAACTATATCTTCAGATTAAGAACTATGTCAGGGGTCAAGTTGGTCTCCACACAGAATGAGTCTATGAGAATTTGAACTTTTCTTGTGAAGTTTGCAAATTACCAGAGTTCAATGGGATCAAATGAATCAAAAGACTTTGTGGACCCCACTCAAAGTCATAAAAGTGTGTCAGTTCCACCTTTTGTTGTGGATCATAAGCTGATAGAATAAAATAATGACACTTCTAAGCTTTTGATTGAATCTAAAAAAAATCAACTCTAGTCATGTCTGGCATTTCAGTTACCTAATCTCAAACAAACCCCTGGGTTCTGAAGTTCACCTCAGAAACTGGTGTTCCATTTTTCTATATTCTCCATGTACAGTGGAATAATTTTTTAGTTTTTACCTATTCTTTTTCTAACTTAGAACCCTATCCCTTGATTGCCCACTGAGAAATTCTCACTCTGTCTACTCTGCTGTGTGATACATAGGTAAAGAGCCAGAACAGCAGGTGAGATCACACTATCTGCTTAAAGATGAAAATAACGAGAACCATCAATCTTTGTACTTTAAAGTATGGACTTGCTTCTCACTGACTGGGAATTGTTTGGAGGACTACTTCCCCCTTCCAACTTGGAGGAAAATATAGGCCTTGGAAGAAAGAATATTTTGTTTTTTTCTTTTCAAATATTTGCTTCTTTTGGAGACTATTATCATTTTTGTATACATATTCTGTTTCCCTTGTTGGTAGATTTCTTCCTCTTTTAATAATCTGTGAATCTATGACTGAGTACAACATTTATCAACTAGACTGGCATAATACCCTTAGGACACCATAACTGGCAACTTCAGAATTATTATTGTATTGATTTAGGTAGCAAGCTAAAAGCAAGTGTATTTTAACATGTGGACTTGATGGCAGCTGAATTCCCCACCACTACCCCACCACAATATCTTCCTATGGCAGCTGAATTCCCCACCCTTACCCTACCCTACCCCTGCCTCAATATCTTTCTATATAGGGAATAGGAGTAGACCATTGGGTTTAATTCATTAGCGATCTGAATTCAAGTTCAAATCACAGAGCAAGAATGCTTTTTGGAAAGGCAGAGATTTGAAAAGCTATCTTTAATGGCTATATAAGAAAAAAATTCATATACATACATGCATATATATTTATAAAACTGCTTTATCTCAATATCATAAAGGGCTATGTATTTAAAGTAGTGAACAGTTGATATAATATCAGTGTTATTGTTTGTCCTCCTTTTTCTTTTTTGGGGGGAGGGTTTGCAAGACAATGGGGTTAAGTGACTTGCCCAAGGTCACATAGGCAATTATTAAGTGTCTGAGGCTGGATTTGGAATTAGGTACTCCTGATTCCTGGGCCAGTGCTCTATCCACTGCACCACCTAGCTGCCCCTTGTCTTCCATTTTTGAAGATGAACATAATATCAGGGAGGCGATGCCATGACAAGTACAGAAACTGCATTTGAGTAAGGGGGTGTTGTGCAAAGTCGCCAGCCCAACTTTCTCTTCCAGAGCCATCTGGGTTCAGTGGCCAGATATAAATCAGGACAACTGGAGATGACCCTGGATGCGAGACAATTAGAGTTAAGTGACACAGCTAGACACAGAGTTAAGGTCAAACAGCTAGAGGTTATTGGTCTAAGGCTGAACCTAGGTCCTCTTGACTCCAGGGCCAGTGTTCTATCCAGCTAGTTGCCTCATATCTTTATATCTTTAGGGCCATGAGGCAAGAAACTTATAAGTGATATTCATGGCTTGGGGATAATTGCATTTATTTTCTTTCCTTCCATTCATATCTTCTCTCTTTTCTCCATTGGAGAAAAAAAGAAAAACAAAACTCATCTAACAGACTGATTAAACAAAACAAATTACTATATTGGCCATGTCTAAAACTGTTGTAATAATTCATTATTCTTTCACGAGGTAAATACATGTATCATCACTTGAATAGTGGCTTGTTTTTTTGATAATGTGGTTTGTATTATATATTTGTGTATATTTATATCCATTCCTATATCTGTATCTAATCTTGTAATATCTTCCAAAGTTCAAATATGACCTCAGTCACTGCCTAGCTTTATGACCATGGGCAAGTTACTTAATTCTGTTTGCCTGAATTTTTCCATCTGGAAAATGAGTTAGGGAAGAAAATGGCAGACTAATACCCTGATATTTTTGCCAAGAAAATCCTGAATGGGGTGACAAAGAGTTAGGCATAAGTACAAAACAAGAGAACAATCTTCATAACATATATATTATAAACATAATTTTGTGTATATATATATATATATATATGTATATATTTTACAGTACTTAGTACATCACCAAGCAAGATGAGCTTCTTCTTTCCTTCCTTGTTTCCTTTCTTCCTTCCTTCCTAGCTTTCTTCCCTCCTCTTTTATTCCTTGTTTCCTTTCTTCTTTCCTTCTGAGATGAGTTGGCAGACCTGTTAATTAGTTGACTTCCCTCAACAGGTGGTTCAGTCAAATTAAATACTGATGGTGAGATTCTATATCATGACCATCTTCTGGGATTCCCAAATACAAGTCAATAGATTATTATTATTTTTCTTCTCCTTCAACAACAGAATGAAGCCTATCATTCTAAATGTTATTATAGGTACCCTATAAAAGTACCATGTGCTAATTGTACAAAAATTTTGCCTTAGGCTAAGATACTTGGTATATTCAGAATAATCCAATTAAAATTCTCTAATTGAGAGATTCCTTGAGAATAATCTGATCCTGAACTTTAATTATTTCCATTTCAAGCATCCTATTAGTAGTTTGTTCTCAGAATCTATGCCTTGATCAAAATAGTTCTTCTATAACATTGGGAGTTAGCCAAATGGTACTAGCTGCTTTATTCTAGAAGAAGCCAAGCCTCAGTTTTCTCAACTATGAAGATAAAAATAGCAGCTACCATATAGTGTTGTTTGGAAGATCAAATAAGAACTGAAAACCTTAAAGACAGATGCTAATCATTATTATCTTGGTTACTCTGAAAGCCTTGCTATTATTTGAAAATGTCTATACAGATGAAACAAAATTGCCCATCATCATTAGATTTTTACCTGAGTTCCTTTCATTTCCCTCTAGAGACAGAAAACCCATGAACATTAACTTTAGATGTTTGCTGTGGGCTTAGGACTCCAAGTACATGATTTGAGTCAGTAGTTAAACAATTTCCACTGAACAAACAGGGCACAGGTATGATATTTTTTCTAAATATGCATAACCATCTTAACTCAATAGGACCTGGTCTGTATAAGATCTATAAATTTTCCAGTTGAGTATGTCTAAAGTCTTCATGAGTTGCTTCATAGTCATGTATATCTAGGTCTTAATCAGTACTACTCTAATTTCTGTCTCATCTCATTTAGTCTGGGTCTACAGGAGAGTTATAACTCTACTATACCCTCATTAATATAGTGCATTCATGGGGGGGAGTAAACTTTATTTTTCAAAGATTAGCCCCATCTTTCCTGGTCAATATCACTGCTCAAAGACACTAGTTCTTGACTTGTAGCCAATTATTTATATTTATTCTGATGGAAAGGGATTAATTCAAAGTAATTACTTTGCATGGTTCATATATTGTTTGAAGGAAATCACAATATCTCATTCTTGTATTGGTATTGTCTCTTGAATATCATAAATCAACCTCATTTCTTTTATAATGATCATTATGGTTTTAGATACATGTGGCCTATAAGATAGGATAGCTACATTCTTTTATTACTATTATTATTATTTTTTTATAAAGATTTTATTTATTTTGAATTTTGCAATTTTAAATCCCTAATCTTACTTGCCTCCCCCCCACCCCCACAGAAGGCAGTGTTAGTTTTTACATTGTTTCCATGGTATACATTGATCTAAGTTGAATGTGATGAGAAATCATAACCTTAAAGAAGAAAAATAAAGCATAAGAGATAACAAAATTACATAATAAAATAACATTTTTTTTCAAAGTTAAAGGTAATAGTCTTTGTTCTTTGTTTAAATTCCACAGTTCTTTCTCTGGATACAGATGGTATTCTCTATCACAGATAGCCCCAAATTGTCCCTGATTGTTGCACTGATAGAATGAGCAAGTCCATCAAGATTGGTTACCGTGGCGGCTAGGTGGCGTAGTGGATAGAGCACCAGCCCTGGAGTCAGGAGTACCTGAGTTCAAATTCAGCCTCAGACACTTAATAATTACCTAGCTGTTTGGTCTTGGGCAAGTCACTTAACCCCATTGTCTTGCAAAAACCTAAAAAAAAAAAGATTGATTATCACCCCCTGTGTTGCTGTTAGGGTATACAATGTTTTTCTGGTTCTACTCATCTCCATCAGCAGCAGTTCTTGTGAATCCTTCCAGGTTCCCTGAATTCCAATCCCTCTTGGTTTCTAATAGAACAGTAGTGTTTCATCACATACATATACCACAGTTTGTTAAGCCATTTGCCAATTAAAGGACATTTACTTAATTTCCAATTCTTTGCCACCACAAACATGGCTGCTATGAATATTTTTGTACAAGTGATGTTTTTTAGTGGTATTGCTGGATCAAAAGGTATGCACATTTTTGTTGCCCTTTGGTTGTAATTCCAAACTGCTGTCCAGAAAGGTTGGATGAGTTCACAGCTGCACCAACAATGTATTAGTGTCCTGATTTCCCGCATCCCTTGCAACATTGATCATTGTCCTTTCTGGTCATATTGGCCAGTCTGAGAGGTGTGGGGTGGTACCTCAAAGTTGCTTTAATTTGCATTTTTCTCATGGGTAATGATTTAGAGCCATTTTTCATATGACTATGGATCGTTTTGATTTCCTCATCTGTAAATTGCCTTTGCATGACCATTTGTTAATTGAGGAATGGCTTTTTTTTTTTTGAAAATTTGACTGAGTTCTCTCTATATTTTAGAAATGAGTCCTTTGTCAGAAATATTAGCGTAACGGGATAATGCTATCTATATTCTGGGAAAGAACTGTAGAGTTTGAACAAAGACCAAAGATTATTACCTTTAATTTAAAAAGAAAAATGTCATCTTATTATGTAATTTTGCTTTATTTCATTCTATGTTTCTTCCTTAAGGATATGATTCTTCTCTCATCACATTCAACTTAGATCATTGAATACTATGGGAATGATGTAAAGACTAGTGAACTGCCTTCTGTGGGGGGTTGGGGGGAAGCAAGATTGGGGGGAAAATTATAAAACTCAAAGTAAATTAAACCTTTCTAAAATAAAAAAAGTTAAAAAGAAATTACAAAAAGACATACTACTTGTAAAAATTGTTTCCCAATTTAATACATTTCTTTTGATCTTGGTTACAGTGGTTTTGTTTATGCAAAAGCTTTTTAATTTAATGTAATCAAAATTATCTAATTTATTTTTAATGATGTCCTCCATCTCTTCCTTGGTCAAAACTGCTTCCCTTTCTATAGATCTGTCAGGTAAACTACTCCTTGATCTTCTAGTTTGCTTATAATATTGTTTTTTTTATGTCTAAATCCTATATCCATTTGGATTTTATCTTGGTATAGGGTGTGCGGTGTTGGTCTAATCTAAGTTCTTCCAATTTGTGTAAGAGACTATTTTGTGTGTGTACTGTAAAGTAAGTACTGTAAAGCTTTGTTACCTGGTGTCCTCTAGCACCAGAGCATTATTTACTGGTTGATTATAGAGTACCACAGGAGAGGGAGTGGACCAGGGACTGGGGAGGATATTTAAGCACTTGTATTCTTGTGAATAAACAGAGTACTTGCAGTTCTAGGAGATCTTGGAGAACTTGTCATCCTTTCCATTTTTGTTTCCCACCCTATCAAAGTTCACCTGGGTAAGGATAACCTAGTCCAGCAGGAACCTAACACTTCCTGAGCAGCTAGCCCAAAAAGAACTTAACAAATTGTGTCCAAACAGGGACACAAAGGTGGAGCTATCTCAGTGGAGTCCGGGATAAGGACCAGTAGACACAAGCAAGAGAAACCAAGTGACATCTCTGAGACAAATTAGTTACCATGGGGCTAATTGGGAAAGTGAAGGTAAAGGGAAAGTGTGTTCACATCCATGGCCTGAGGCAGAAGAAATAAAGAAGTATTATCAAGAAAAGCCTAGGATCAGCCCTACAGTACCTAGAGGAGAGATTTCAGCAGTATAAAAGGCCACCAAAAAAGCAAAAGATTAGGAGAGAGTTTGATGGATCTAGGAGCTGAGTTTCAGTCATACCCTGTTATTGAGGGGCCAGATCCTTTTAAACCAGGAAATCTTAGGTGAAGACATGAGCCACTGGATATAAAAGCAGTCAGATATTTAAAGTAGGCAGTGGGGGAATATGAGAGGAGTGACAGTCCCTGTTTCATCTTCTTTTCTCCATTTCAAGGGTTGACAAGAAATATCTGTTTCCTGTCGACCTCCAGTGCCCTCTAAGTTAGTATAGGTAGCCTGTTTAGGCCAAGCTTGTGGCCAATTTTGTATGGGGACCACAGTCTGACCTGCTCCAGTGTCAATCAAGCCTAGGAAAGCAATTCCTTCTTACTTGGATAACACAAAGAGGTTTTTCTGAAGAAATCATAGATGTAAACATTTTTTCCAGCTACAATTGGATACTCTTGCATACTCCATGATTGGAAAAAGATAGTTAGAACATATTTGTTACCTGGACAATGTGTCTTTTGGATGATGGAATTTATAGAACAATGTAGACAGATAGCTTTGAGGCATGCACAAGGTCCCAATGCCACCACATATTATGAACAATTAAGTGACACATGTCAATTTTTCAACAATGCAGACCAACTATATTATGGGTTAGAGACATATGAAAGAATTGCTACCTGTGTAAAGAATACTTGGGGACATATTCCAATACAAAATGATAAAAAAGAACCATTTGCACTTATTAGACAAAGAAATGATGAGGCTTTTGTAGATTTCTTTGCCCAGTTACAGGAGGCAGTAGAAAGAACTTTAGGAGATGTTACAGGAGGAGATATATTAATAAAACAATTATCATGGGTTAATGTAAATGCTGATTGTCAGAAAGCAATGATTGACTTAAGAAGGGATGCCACCATTGAGGAAATGGTTAAAGATGTGACAGAGTAGGGTCTCAGGTGTATCATACAGAATTAATGACAGAGGCATTTGCTAATATGCACATGGGAAATAAGAGAAAAAGACTTGCTTTATTTGTAGAAGATTCAAAGAAAGATTGTTGGAGTGCCCAAGCAGCTAAACCCAGAAAGGTCAGGGCACAACATCTTAAAACATACTGCCCAAAGTGTAAAAAGGCAGGACACTGGGCATCAGAATGTAGACAAGGACATTTAAACGGAGAAAGGGGCCCTCTCCCAGGAGCCCATCAAAAACAATCACGGGGTATGACAATTCAGGACCAGCAAGAGATGGAATGGAAAAACCAGTATGCAGCTTTGGCAGCAAACCAACCCATATTAAACTATTGATGGTCAAAAGTGCTGGAAATTTAGGGTACCTCCGTATGCTTCTACTGAAGTACCCATTCACCCTTTACAATTAATGGATGAGGAGTTTGCAATCATTTTGGCTCCACCAAATCCAGAGTATACTCACATTTTACTTTTGGTAAAGCATGTGAGTGGGAAAATTTTCTCTATTGCAATAATGAAAGCTAATGATGATAATAGTTACATAAATGAGAACCAATGCATAGCTCAGTTACATGTTTTTTCAAGATCTGGTATAAATAGGGAGGAAAGTGAGTTGAAAGGGGGGCCAAAACAGAGAAACCACAATGAAATTATGTTTGCATCTATGATTTCTTCAGAAAAACCTCTTTGTGTTATCCAAGTAGAAGGAATTGCTTTCCTAGGCTTGATTGACACTGGGGCAGGTCAGACTGTGTTCCCCATACAAAACTGGCCACAAGCTTGGCCTAAACTAGCTTAGTGGGCATTGGAGGTCGACAGGAAACAGAAATTTCTTGTCAATCCTTGAAATGGAAAAAAGAAGATAAAACAGGGGCTGTTACTCCTTTCATAGTTGAAGGACTCCCTACAATATTATGCAGAAGAGATATATTATGTCAAATAGGGGCTAGAATTAGCACAGATTCTCTGATTGGGGCTGCTGTTGAGTTGGGAAGTGGAGTCTCCAAGGTAGTGTCACAGGGGGAACAAGCTTCTTCAACAGCAGTCCACAGCTGGAGAACCAGGGCCATGAACAGGATGCGAGGGACCTACTGGCCATTCCTTTCTGCCACTGTTCCCCGCCTGACTGCTCTATGCACATTAAGCATGACCTTGATGCAGACCCTGATGCAAACCCTGATGTCTACAATAAATTCCACTTCAGAAGCCAAAACGAATTTTACTCTCCAGCCTACAACCAAGCATACTGTGACTCTTGCTCCGGTACCAGAAAGCCATGAAGTAGACCCTAACTGTGCTTCCTCTGTTGAGAGCAAAAATGTCACATGCTATTGGGTAGTTTGCAATGGCGTTGACTACTGTTTAGAAAATGTAAGAACTACAAATTGTACTGTTGTCAATAACTCAAGTAACTTCAAATGCTCTCTCTTATTCTCTGCCCCTCCCACCTTCTGCAGAGGGAAGAAGTGGGGAGGAGAAGGAAAATCTTCCTTCTTTGAACTTTGAAACTCAAACCTATATCTCAAAAAGCTTATTTTAGAAATCAAGGGACCCCTGTGCCTTCTTCCTGGTTTGGGAGGGGGGTGGGTGGGGAATGACTGTGTTTTACTTAAGCTTTTGATTGGGAAGCTTCATGGTCAATTAGTTAAGAAAAAAAGGGGAAGACTTTTTTCTGGGATAGGAAATTCAGATTTCATCTTTTTAATTAAGCCTTGCCTATGGCTAATATTTCTGTAATAGGGTAACTAAATTTGAATTTTATGAAGTTGCTTAATATTTCATTCAATTTTTTTTGATTGGCTATTTCAAGATTTTCATGAATATATATGAGGCTACTCAAGAAATTCTGTTTGATTCCAAAAGTTATTTTTGACCAGTCTTAATTGGTGCTTTATTTGTGTATATGTACATTAATTATCAATAGGATGTTTTCACATCTCTCTACTGGCCTGGAGAGGTAGGAAAATGTTTCTATATTCTGAGATCTGGTACTGGCCAGGGTATCAATCTCAGCTTGGTAAATATGTGTCAAGAGAGTTGTTTCTGTTGTCTGTCTTTCTGTCTCTGTAATTCAGAAGGAAATTATTAGGATAAATTATATTCCAAGGAATTTGGAAGTATTGAATCATATAATTTAATGATTCTTTTGGGAAAGAGATATTTATACTATCTGATTTGTTTTGATGTTAAATTGATAAAATTGTCAAACAGTAACTTATGTTATATATTTTTTGTCTCATTTATTTATCACATGTGTATGGTAAGGGAAATATCACAAATCATGACTACTTTTGGGGATAAATCTGTGGATTCATGCATAATATAATAATGGAAATATTTGGTAAAATTTAATAACTCATGTTAATGGGCTTAGATGAGTTGTTTTTACTATTGTTTAAATTGACATTTCTTTATACTAGTTTTGAAGTTTTGTTTACAACTTATGTGGTATCCATTATGTAATTGAATTAAGGAATTTTGCTTCAAAAAAAAATAGGGGGATATGTAAGAGACTATTGTGTGTGGGAGTACTGTAAAGCTTCATCACCTGGTGTCTTCTAGCACCAGAGCATTATTTACTGGTTGATTATAGAGTGCCATGGGAGTGGGAGTGGACCAGGGACTGAGGAGGATATTTAATCACTTGTATTCTGGTGAATAAACAGAGTACTTGGAGATCTAGGAGATCTTGGAGAACTTGTCATCCTTTCCAGTTCTTGTCTCCTGTCCCATCAATGTTCGCCTGGTTATGTATAAGATAGTCCAGCAGGAACCTAACACTTCCTGAACAGCTAACCCAAAGAGAAGTTAACAGATTTTCCCAACATTTTTTATTGAATAGAGTTTTTATCCCGGTAGCTGGACTCTTTGGGTTTATCAAACAGCAGATTACTGTAATCATTTTCTGTTATTGCACCTAGTCTAGTCCCCTGAATCCACCATACTATTTCTTAGCCAATACTAGACAGTTTTGATGACTGATGCTTTAAAATATAATTTTAGATTTGGCAAAGCTAAGCCACCTTCTTTTGTACTTTTTTTCATTGAATCCTTGGAAATTCTTGAATTTTTATTTCTCCATATAAATTTACTTACAGCTTTTTCTAATTCATTAAAGTAATTTTTTGGAATTTTGATTGGTAGGGCACTAAGCAGGTAGTTTAGTTTTGGTAGAATTGTCATTTTTATTATATTAACTTGACCTATCCATGAGCAGCTGATGTTTGCCCAGTTATTTAAATCTGATTTTATTTGTGTGAGAAGTGTTTTGTAATTGTTTTCAAAAAGTTTTTGAGTCTCCAGGGTATTTTTTTATTGTTTGAGGTTACTTTGATTTTTCAAGGCAATGGGGTTAAGTGGCTTGCCCAAGGCCACATGGCTAGGTAATTATTAAGTGTCTGAGGTCAGATTTGAACCCAGGTACTCCTGACTCCAAGGCGGGTATTGAGGTTACTTTGAATGGGATTTCTCTTTCTAGTTCTTTCTGCTGTGTCTTGCTAGTCATATATAGAAATGTTGAGGATCTATGAGGGTTTAATTTATAATCTGCAAATTTACTAAAGTTGTTAATTATTTCTAGTAGCTTTTTAGATGAATATTTGGGATTCTCTAGGTATACCATCATGTTATCTGCAAAGAGTGAGAAATCCCAATTCTAATTCCTTCAATTTATTTTTCTTACCTTAATGCTGAAGCTAAGATTTCTAATACGATATTGAATAGTAGTGGTGATAATGGACATCCTTGTTTCACCCCTGATCTTACTAGGAATGCCTCTAGCCTATCCTCCTTGTATATAATGCATGTTGATGGTTTCAGATAGATACTGCTTATTGTTCTAAGGAACAATCAATTTATTCCTACAACCTCTAGTGTTTTTCTTAGGAATGGGTGCTGTATTTGGCAAAAGTTTTTTCAGCATCTATTAATATAGTCATATGATTTCTGATATAATATATCCCCTGATCTTGAGTGAATTCCATAGCTTTTGGTATGTTGTTTCATTATTGTCATTGTCTAGGATGAAATAATTAATTCTTTCTATAATTTGTTGTTTGATCCACTCATTTTTTAAAATGAGGTATTCAGTTTCCAATTAGTTTTGGGTCTATATCTCCCTAGAGCAATATTGCATATGCTTTTTATTGTATTATGATTTGAGAAAGATGTATTCATTATTTCTGCCTTTCTGCAATTGATCATTAGATTTTTATGCCATAATAGATAGTCAATTTTTGTGTAAGTGCCATGTGCTGTAGAAAAAAAAATATTTCTTTCTATCTCCATTCAATTTCTTCCATAAGTCTATCATATCTAGGTTTTCTAACAATTGGCTTACCTCCTTAACTTCCTTCTTGTTAATGTTATGATTAGATTTATCTAAATCTGAGAGTGGGAGGTTGAGGTCTACCACTAATAGAGCTTTGCTGTCTACTTCTTTCTACAGCTCTTTCAACTTCTCCTCTAAGAATATGGATGGTATACCATTGAGTGCATACATATTTAGTATTGAAATTACTCTATTGGCTATGGTACCTTTTAGGAGGATATAGTTTCCTTCCTTTTCTCCTTTAACACTATCTATTTTTGCAGCTGCTTTGTCTGAGATAAGGTTCCTACCCTTGCTTTTTTCACTTCATCTGAAGCAAAATATATTTTTCTCCAACCTTTTACCTTTACTCTATATGTATCTCTCTGCTTTAATTGAGTTTCTTGTATGCAGCATATTGTAGGATTCTTGTTTTTAATCCACTCTGCTATTTACTTATGTTTTAAGGGAGAGTTCATCCCATTTATATTCAAAGTTATAATTACTAACTCTTTATTACCCTCCTTGCTATCTTCCCTCTGTATTTTCCCCCCTTTTTTCACTTTATCTATATTCCTCAGTATTTTGTTTCTGAATACTGCCCCCTTCAGTGTTTGCCCTCCTATGTCAACCATCCTTCCCTTGCTTTCCCCTTTCCCTTTTCTTCTTCTTCCTTCCCTTCCTTCTGTCAGTTCCCCTTTCTCTCTCTCTCCCCATCCTCCCTCTCCTTTCCCCCCTTTCTTTTTCCTTTTTCCTTAAGATTTTTGAAAGGCAATGGGGTTAAGTGGCTTTCCAAAGGCCACTCAGCTAGGTAATTTTAAAGTGTCTGAGCCCAGATTTTAACTCAGGTACTCCTGACTCCAAGGCCAGTACTCCATTCACTATGCCACCTAGGTGCTCCTGAGATAGTACTTCTTAATATTCAATAGTTCTGACATTTGAAATTAAAAAAAATATTTGATTGATAACCAGTGTGACAGATTTTTTAGAATCTTTCTCCCAGATGGGGATATAGCCAGTTTCATCTTATTGGCTAGCAGTCTCACAGATATGTCATGACTGTCCATCACTTCTGGCTAAGTATATTCTCTCTAATAGAGTTTTCGCTCTCAAAAGTTATGAGAATCTTTCTCCTAGGTGGGGATATAGCCAGTTTCATCTTATTGGATAGCAGTTCTTTTTTTTTTTTTACTTTTTCATGTGTCTCTTGAACCTCCTGTTTGATGTCCAAATTTTCTATTTAGCTCTGGTCTTCTCATCAGGAAATGTTGGAATGCTCCAATTTTGTTAAATGTCCATCTTTTCCCCTGGAAGAGAAGGCTCAGCTTTGCTGGGTAGTGGATTCTTGGCTGCATTCCAAGCTCCCTTGCTCTTCAGCATATCGCATTCCAGGCCCTTTGCTCCTTTAATATTGATGCAGCCAGGTACTGAATAATCCTTACAGTGGATCCTTGGTATCTAAATTGTTTCTTTCTGGCTGCTTGCAGGATTTTCTCTTTTATCTGATAATTCTGGAATTTGGGCACAGCATTCCTTGGTGTTTTCCTTTTGGGATCCCTTTCTGGAGGGGAGTGATATATTCTTTCAATAAGTATTTTGAACTCTGCCCTCAGGGCAGTTTTCTATCACTAAATCTTATAATATTAAGTCCAGGCTTTTTTTTCTCATCAATGTTTTCAGGAAGACCAATAATTCTCAGGTTGTCCATTCTTGATCTGTTCTTGAGGTCAGTGGTTTTGCTGATGAGGTATTTTACATTTTCTTCTATTTTTTTCTATTTTTTTGGTTTTGTTTAACAGTCTCTTATTGTCTCATGAAGTCATTAGTTTCCATAGATTCCATTCTTTTTTTTGAGAGAAGAATTTTCTTCATTTACCTTTTGCAACTCATTTTCCAATTGGTCAATTCTATTTTTGTAAGAGTTTTCCACTTGACCAATTGAGATTTTGAGAGAATTATTTTCTTTTTGCATTTGCTTAACTGAGAATATGAGAGAATTATTCTCATTTTTTATTTGTCCAATTATGTGTTCCAAAGCTTTGTTCTCTTGTTGCAAGGTGTTAATTTTCTCTTCCAAATTTTCCAATTGATTTTAAAACTCCTTCCTGTTTTCTTTAAGGACGTCTTTCTGTGCTGGAGACCAGATCATATTCTCCTCAGAGGACCTACGTCTCTCTGAGTTAGGGTTTTTTGCTTCTAGGAATTTTTCTATGGACCCTCCTTTCTGCTGGGCTTTCTTCATTTTCCTAAGACCTTGTGTTGGGGAGGGGCTGGTTCACAGAGATCTGGTGTTGAGATCCCTAGAGACTTTACTCATTGGGTTTAGTAATTCCATGTGGGCTGCTCAGTAGGGGGCACTGGTTGCTTTTTCTGGAGTGTCTGTGACCTTGATTTGAGGCCCTCTCCCTTGACCTTGATGGGGGGTGGTTAAAGCTTCTGAAGACTTTTATCTTTGAACAGTGGTAGGCTTTGCTCTAGGGCAAAGTAATTGCTCTCCCTATTCACAGCTGAGGGAATACAGGTCCTCACACCTGATCCTGGGGTGGAGGTGGGCTGTAATTGTGTTTGTTCTGGGGAGAGGCCTCAGCTGAAATGAAGGTATGGACTCTGAATTCCTCCAGACCAGAGGAGCCCAGGGATTGATGTCTGCAACTCTCCTGCACTAGAACTCACCCTTCAGCCTTGTTAGCAAGCTCCAGACTATCAGTTCCACCACCAGTGCCTCTGCTCCTCAGTTGGACCCCCCCCCCCCGCCCCCCACAGCAGATCAGGCCAGTTCCACTCTCAGTCTCTCACCCAGTCATGTGCTCCCTTCAGAGTATGACCTCTGTGCCCAGGCTTACACCCATGGTCCTGGAAGACAAACTTTGAAGTAGATGTTCTTCTCCTAGCTTCTCTTTCTGGGTTTTGTCGATCAGATTTCTGTTAAGAATTTTGTTTTATATTATTTGTGAGGGAAGATCAGGAGACTTTAACATAGTGCCTGTCTTCTCTCTGCCATCTTGGCTTTGAATAGCTACATTCAAACTTTTTCGGGCCTGACTAATAATACAAACAAAAAAAAAGTTGTATAAAACCAGTATTCAGTTCTGGCTTCGGTATTCAACTTAAACATTACCATGTTATTAGGAGAAGTAGGAAGATGTCTGTCCAAATTTGAAATTGAACTCCCCACATAGACTCATAACTTTTCTTTAAAATAGATATTTCATTTGTTTTCCAATTATATACAATAGCGGCTTCTACCTACCATTTTTTGTAATGTTTTGAATTTTACATGTTTTCATCCCAATCTCAATTCCCTCCTTCCACCTCCCACAGAAGGCAGTCTGATAATCTTTACATTGTTTCCATGCTATAACGTGATCAAAATTGAATGTGTTGAGCCTCATAACTTTTTTTTTTAAGTTTTTGTAAGGCAATGGGATTAAGTGGCTTACCCAAGGTCACACAGCTAGGTAATTATTGAGTGTCTGAGGCTGGATTTGAACTCAGGTAGTCCTGATTCCAGGGCCAGTACTCTATCCACTGTACTACCTAGCTGCCCCAAGAGAGCTCATTTAAAGGTCAGGAATACCAATCAAGACCATAAGATTTACAGCTGAAACAGAGTTTAGAGATCTTCTAAATCAGTTGACAGAAGAGAATACTTAGAGGGACATGATACCCCTCTTCAAATAAATTAAGATCTGTCACATAGCAGAGAGATTCAATTTGTTCAAAAGCCCTCAAAAAAGTTTCCAAAGTCTCTCAGAGTATACATAACCAAGAACAATAGATAAAATTTGCAAAGAGGAATATTAGACTTAATATTGGAGAGAATGTCTTCCCCCCACGTTTAGTTTAAGTGACTTTCTCAAAGTCACATAACTAGGTAATTATTAAGTGTTTGAGCATGGATTTGAACTCAGGTCCTTCTGACTCCAGGACTGGTGCTCTATACATCGCCCTGCCTAGCTGCCCCTACTGTGGCACCTAACTGACCCATGGGGAAATTGTCTTAACTGTTAGAGGCATCCAAAAATTGAGTAAATTGCCTCAGAAGATGAGTGACATAGATTCATTGAAGGAGGTCTGTGAAGGTTAAATGATCCTTATTGAATATAAGATAGCAAGGAAATCTTTCATGTACAGTTTGCATGCTGAAGTATATTCCAAATCTAAAATTTATCATTTTCCAATCTCTTCATTTCAGAGTTGAGAAAATTGAGACCCAGAGAAAAGGAGTGGTGTTTTAGATTAAGGACTTGACTTGGAGTCAGAAAGACATGGATTCAAATCCTGCCTTATATATGTTGTGTCTGTATGACTCTTGGAAAATTATTTGACCTTTTTGTGACTCAGTCTCCTTATCTGTAATGTGAGGAGATTGGATTAGATTAAGTCTCTAAATTTTGATATGACATAACCTTTCTTCCTATAAATATATATAAGAGAACATGAGAAAAACATGAGAGGGAACATCTATAGATATGCTACCTTCAAGGGATACCCAAGGGGCAGCTAGATGGTGTAGTGGATAGAGCACCGGTCTTGGAATCAGAAGTACCTGAGTTTAAATCCTGCCTCAGACATTTAACACTTAATAATTACCTAGCCGTGTGGCCTTGGGCAAGCCACTTTAACCCCATTGCCTTGAAAAATCTAAAAAAAAAAAACCCAACCAAACAAGGGATACCCAAGTTTCTGTGATTATGAGGAGACAGAAGAAGAGTGAATGAAAAGATCTAATGTGGAATGCAGTTTGTTATAAATAGAACAATGGATTCCTAGGGTGTAATGAGGAATAGAGTTGACATAGATATGAAGACCAGATTGCACCTTTTCATCCTACTGTTTATCAATTCAGCAACATATTTGTTAAATATTTGTTAAATGTCAATTATATACCAAGCAATAGGGATACAAAGGGATAAAAGACAAAACAAATCTAACTTTAAGATCATTGAGAGACTTTGCAATGAGCACACAGTTCTTCCATATCTTACTATCAGCTATATCACTGAATCAATATATATATCTATATATATAATATGTATAGATAGATACATCTATCTATCTATCTGTCTGTCTGTCTATCTATCTATATCACTTTGCTAGAAGCATCTTCAAATTTCATTTAAATTAATAGATAAGATCTAAGAACCTGAATCCCTGGGATTCCTGCTCCCATGACAAGTAGAATTCTGTTTCACCACCATCAGATCCTCTTTATTTTCCTTCTTCCTCTTACATAGTGCTTTCTCTTGTGTACTTTATTCCAAAGCATCATGATAATTACAGCATTTTTCTATCCAAACACTGGAAAAAAGAGAAATTATCATAGACCATCAGACCTAAATGGGATTTTGAGACTATCTTTTTGAACTCTTAATTTTGAAGATGAGGGAAATGAGTCCCAGAAAGGTTAAGTGTCTTCCTTACATTAATACATCTGGTAAGTGATTGAACTGGTATTTGAGCTTCATCTTCTGATTCTGGGCTAAGTAGCAAAAGTGATGTGTGGCAACAAACCAACAGCCTGATTAATTCCCCAGTATTCAAAAAATGTTGGAAGAATCAGAGTGGTAGATAGATCCACTATTGACGATTTCTGGAAAAAAATATGAAAAAGTTTCATACATGAAGCAAGGGCATAAATAGGTTGTGATATGACCCCATGGAGCCAGTGACTATGCTAACAAGATCCTTTAATCTTTGAACTATTGCCTTTGCCACGTCCTCTAATCAGTAATTTCTGCAGACTATCTGTTCTTGGCAATTGATTTCTATTTCCCTTTATTAATTGTACTGTTGCTTCTTATTGTTAGAGTCCAGGAAATAATAATGGAGAGCTGAAGTGGAGATTTTATAGTTTACCTAAAGAAACAAGTAAAAAAAAGGGGGTGTATGGACTTTTCCATTACTCAAAATAAAAGAGTTAAAGTATTAGAATGTTCTGTTCTGAAGAAAACATTGACCATTAACAATACAGAACAGCATAAGATAGAACATCAGTCCATGAAATTAAAGTATGCATTTAGAAAGTGCTCTGTCTAATACTGATTGTTATTAATTGAAGAAATAATTGTCCATTCTCTAAAAGACATCTCTTGCACACTACCTGAAAGTCCACACACTAGCTTCAATGATGAGCAAGTATGCCATTATTTCTCTTCTCTTTATAAAGAAAGAATAACGTGAGTATAGCTGGATTTTGGTTTTAGTACTCAAATACCAGGAATAAATGCTTTTTTTGGGGGGGGGAGAAAATCTTTTAAATTATGCATTTTAATAAAGGGCATTTAAGTCAAAGAAGCTCAAATTTAAAATTCCTTTAGGATATCTTATACCTGATCATCTTTGAATTGTCTATCATCCTCTGGATAAATGAATTCCAAGATATTTAACCAGACAACCAAAGTCATCCAGAGCCTGGCATTGCTATTTTCTTTCAAATTTTAACTCACATTCCACGCTTCCCAGTATATGATACTTGAGCTAAATTGAACTACTTATAATCCTTCTAACTTGCCCCATATTTTTCTGCCTTCTTGTCTTAGCTTATATGCTTCCCTATTCTTGGAATGACCTCACCATCTGTCAGTCAATTAATCAATCAATCAGTCAATCAACAAGCCATTGTATGTTTACTAAGAGCCAGACATCGTACTAAGCCCTGGAGAAACATCCTTCATCTATTGAATCCTATTCATCTTTAAATATACATTTATCCATCGATCTACCCATTCATCCATCACCCCTTAAAATCTTAGCATCATAGGATTACTAATCCTCTAAGTCAGTAACAATCCATACTTTTTTGGACCTTAAATTTTGAAGGTTTGACTTACTTGTCTTTTTAAAAAAAATAAATTAACTAAATACATGCTAGTTAATATTAAAATTATTTGTATACATTTATCTTTCAACTCCAACAAGACTAAGCTTCATGCTGGAAGGAGCAATTTTTTATGTAATCTTTGTATTTTCTTACTGACAATTTGTATTTATTTAGTTTGTTGCAATTTCTTTATTTAGTTTCTTGGAATTTCTTAGGGTTAAGATGCAGCATGACATAATTGGCAGTCAGCTGGCTTCAGAACCAGGAAGATATAAGTTTAGAAGCTGTTTATGCCACACATACTCACTGTGATCCTGTCAAATTTCTTAATTTCAGTGCCTTATGGAACTCTCTAAGGCAAAAAGTTTAAAGTGAAGGTGCTGACTTGCATCAGTAGAGAGAATTTCCAATTTGGAGTATTTCCTATATCAATAAAACCACAGTCTAGTGCTTATCTCTATTATTTCTTGGTATTGTATTTTGGGAATACTATAGTTCTTTTGGTGATTCCCAAGTCTGACACAAAACTATGTTTTAAATAACAACTTTGGACAAATTATTAACCCCCCAGGCTTCAGTTTCCTCATTTGTAAAATGATGGGGCTTGATTCAATTACTTCAATAAAAATTTCTTTTAGCTCTAAATCTTTGATCCTGCAATTGTGTTGCCCTGATTATGCTTAAATGCTTAATGGATTTGAGTCATGAAATACCACTATCTCTCATGGTAGGGTAGCTGGGTAGTGCTAGTATTTTGGGTTCCAAGTGTGCTGAACTCAGTGGTATTGCCCTCAGAAAGAAAGTGGATGGAGAGAACAGAGGGTGGATAGCATATCAGACCTGGATTCAGAAAGACCTGAGTTCAAATTCTGCCTCAGACTAGCTATGTGATCCTGGGTAAGTCAATTAACTCTGGTTGTCTCAGTTTTCTGATGGGGATATTTATAGTACCTGTCCCCCAGGGTTGTTGTGCCAATCAAAAAATCATCATCAAACACCTGGAACAGTCCCTGGCATGTATTATATATATGTGTATATGCTATAAAAATGTTAGCTATTATTATCTCTTAAGCAAGTCATTTAAACTTCTCTATACCTTCATCTATAAAATGAGATGGTTGAATTAGAGAACATCTAGGGTTCCTTTCTAAATCTATTATAGGACAGTACATTTTAAGCAAACTAAACCAAACCAATAAAAACATAAAACCCTTGCCATAGTATAAGTACTATGTCCTGAGCTATGTAGATATATTTCAATATTTTGGGAAGAGGAGTGGAGTTGTGATTTTATCAATACAGGAAGCTCACAGGGCAGAAAATATTTCTACTGAGACAAATTAACAAATTTGAAATTTATAGTATAAGAAACTTGCACGAGGTCTGAGAAAACATGCCATTCTTTGGTCCATTGCTAATATGTGTCAGAGGCTGAACTTAACTCAGGTCTTTCTGATTCCAAGGCCAGCCCTATATCCACCATCTGGTTTCTCCATTCACTTTCTACCATTGGGTTTAGCCTATTTAGAACCAAGAAGCTAACAGGATATCCAGGTCATTGTTGTATATGGAATGACAATGGGATATTGCAGGTAGAATAAACAGAAGAAATGCATTCCACATCTGGTGAGTGAGTACTTCCTGCAGTGCAAAAGAGCAATGGGGTGCTGAGGATCAACAGTGGCAGACAAGAGATATAGGGCAGGCTATAAGCTATTGGTTCAAATACAAATAAAGTATCTCCAAGAGTGTATGTACTAACCTAAGAAAATCATATGCCTTCACTGTAAAAAAGGAAGAGATAATGAATGTGACATAGTGGAAAAGACAGTGGATCTCAGTTAATTTGTTTATTTGTAATCTGTAAAAGGACTTGGTTGCGACTGGATTAAAGGCAAAGAAAGTATCAGTAAAATGTATTTTAATATATTTTTAAATTTGAAGACCACAGAGATCATCTAGTTCAACTCAAGACCAATAATCAGGAAATATTTTAAGCAATAAGTATTTATGGTGACCCATGAATACAAGTAAAAAGAATGAAATACTCTCTACTTGTAGTGAGCTTATATAGTAATGGGTGGATCAAGAAATAAAATTAAACTATATGCAGCATAAAAAATGCTTTTACTCCTACTGAACAAAGTGGATAGGATAAGATGAACCAAGAGGTCAGGGAGAAGGCATGTTGCTTTATTCACTTTTTTTTTTTTAGGTTTTTGCAAGGCAAATGGGGTTAAGTGGCTTGCCCAAGGCCACATAGCTAGGTAATTATTACATATCTGAGACTGGATTTGAACCCAGTTACTCCTGACTCGAGGGCTGGTGCTTTATCCACTGCGCCACCTAGCCGCCCCCTTCATTCACTTCTTGATGGAACTGCAGGGCAGGAACTGGGTAGGGCGGACATGAATGCTGAGATGAGGTGTATCAGATATTCATCAGTATCTGGTATTTAATAATATATTACTCCTCAGTAGTTGTTTTCCTTCTTAACCTCTTTTTGTTAATTTTGGTTGTGCTAAATGTTTCAATTTTATTTCATTAAAATGACCCTTTCCCCCCCTTTTTGATGATTATTTATAAAAGTTTGGTTAAGGACTTTCTTCCTGACCTTAGCAATAAAAGGTATGTGTTTTTCTTATTACTATGAACTTTAATAGTCATATCACAAACCATTTTAAGTACATTGTGGTAAATGACATGTTATTCTAAACTTAATTTCTAGCAAACTACTTTTCCAAGTTATTTGTATTGCTAGAACCCAGGTAAATGTTTTAGGATTAATCATACCCTCTGCTTAACTATTTCTGATTGAACTGAATTTAATTATGTCTGATTCTTCCTCATCTAATTTGTTCAGTTGATGTGCTTTTTTTACTTCAAAACTGGAAACCAAAATAGTTTTGATAATAGCAGCTAGCATTTATACAACATTTTAATATTTGCAAAAAGTTTTACAAATATTATTTCATTTTATCTTCATAAAAGCCCTGTGAAGTAGGTGCTATTACTAGCTCTTTTTATAGATGAAGAAACAGGTATAAAAATATTAAGTGATTTTTTTTTCCAAGGTCAGAAAGATAATAAGAGTATGAGGGCAGATTGGAACTCAGGACTTCCTAATCCAAGTTCAGCACTCTAAGTACTGTGCCATCTAATTAACTCCTGATGAATGCTGCTTTGTTATATAATTGAATGACTAGAACTGCAATTTCCCCTCTACGTGTCAACTGTTTTTTATTATTTCCTTTTATATTCAAACTTCCTTTGTCAATTTTTTTTTCTTGAGTTACTATTAGCTCAAACAGAATACTATGTGGAATACTTAAAAGACATGAACAATCATCAAAGGCCAAAAGAGGGTTATTGCCTGCTCTAAGTATGAGGAGAATGTCAAGATCAACAATCATAATCAAATATGGGGATCCTATTGGAAAGAGTACCGATACTCCTTTGTCCAGTATTCTTACTGTATTGGAGAAGCTTGGCAAAAAAACTGCTAATGAAGATAAATCAATTGCTAATACAGATGAATCTATTTCTGATGACACACTGAGAGATGAAGCAAGCAAGCAGATCAAAAACACTGAAGGAGCTTCACCAAGAGAAACAGAAAGAAAAGAAGAAAAAGGAGAAGAAGAAACACAGAAAGAATGATTTATACAGTGAGGTGGAAGAAAAGAAGAAATATAAAAAAAATTAAATGCCAAGGAGACCCATCTACTGCACATCAAGGAGATCATGCAACCAGCTGAGAGGAAGAGGACCTACAGTAGCCTGTATGAAACCCAAGAATATACAGAGGAGAAAATGGAAGCTTACAGGATGAAATGACAAAGGTCAGATGAACCCATGGCTTCTTTTCTTGGATAGCAATGACGTGACTTGAAGGAGTTTCAGGATACCCAGCTTGGAGATATTCTTCCCTAGAATGGGGGAAAGGGTTAAGAAAATGAAAGAAATCCAATAAGGAAGCAAAGAAAAGTTGGATAGCTTTCAAAATTATGTGTAATATTTAATCTGAAGCTTTTTTTAAAATGTAAGTTTATTGTTTTATATTGAAGCCTCTCTTGTGGTCTGCTGTATCCATAGCAATGTTTTCTTTATCTTTTCTCATTTTGTAAGTTAAATTTTTTAATGACTTTAAAAGTCACTTAAATATTATGCATTCAATATTGTGAAAAGTCGCTGTCCTCCCCCACCACATGAATTAATATCTAGCTATACATTTCCTGATTGGAACTGATTTTTTAAAATATAACTGCTTAACTTTATATTTGTCCCTAATAAATTTCTTGCTTTTAAGCTAGCATATTGTTTTTATTCTGTCAAGATGTTATTAAATTCTGACTCTGCCATACAGTGTTTTTTGGTTATTCTTTCCAGATTTGAGTCATCTGAAAAAAATTAACTTCTATGCCTTTATACAAATGAGGTTCAGCAGGCAAAGAATGTTAGTTGGGCTTGACTCAGGACAGTTCCCTAGTAGTTTAGGTTTGATATTGAAATAAGATTAAACACTCATAGATTATACAAGAAGTTAGTATTATTAAAAGGACATTTACTTAGCCATAACAGAAGGCTATTCAGGCACTGAGAACATCTCAGGTTAATTTGAACAAAGAAGCTCCTTGTCTTTGATGCCCAATGTGATCAACCAGCTAAGCATCAGAGAGGTAGCATAGAGTTCCAAGTGACTGTTTTTTATTCATATGATGAGGAAGTAATGTCAGCAGTCTGTACTATCATTCCCAGTGTCAACCAAGTCTCAGGAATGGTATTAGTATCATTTTAGGAAAAAAAACTAACCTAATTTGTATGAGGGAAAAGGTTAGGATATTGTTCCTATAATAAAAAGAACAGAGGCAAGAAAGAATTCTAGCTAGTTCAGTTTGGTTGAAGCAAAGGGTGGTGAATGAGTTGAAGTGAAGAAAAGTATTACATACATGCTATGTATTCCAATGAAGAAACTAGAAACACATTATCACATATTAAAGTGCCAAATCATGCAATATAGATTGAGAAAACATGAGATAAATCTAAATTACTAGCTTCAGTGTAAATTGAGAGTTCTCTGTCTTTCTAAAAGAGGAAGACTGGGTGAATATTTAATAAAAGTCCCCCATTTCTTGGTCTTTTTATGAAATTCATTAACAAATTTAGAATTTAAGAATTGATTTTCTTTGAGAATTCTGTGAGCTTCTGGATCTTAGTCAGTAGAGAGCCTCTAAGGGAGAAATTAATGAACAAGGACTATGAGGTAGTAGTAAAGTTTTTCTGAATTTTCCCTCAAACATCTTTTTTCTTTATTTAAGTATTTGTAGGCTTTGGTCTATGAGGAAACTTTTTTTATTTTTTCGACACTCCCAGGAGTTAAAAGATAAGATTCTGTTAATTTAGATACTTCTGTAGATCAAACAGAGAATCTAGGACATGGATAAGCTAACAAAGAAGAGACAACAACTAGGACATAGCTTCCTATGCAATACTCAAGACACCAGTCATTCCTTTGAAAGTTAAATGATTTTCTTGTGTTTGAGATAAGAGGCAATATGGCATAGAAAACTTAGTAGGTGCTAGATATGGAATCCATAGGCCCTTGGATAAGTACCTACTCTGACTTTCAGTATCCTAATTGGTAAAGGGAATACAAACAATAGTAAAACAACTAGCATTTACATAGTATTTTAAGGTTTCCAAAGTGCTTTCCCAACAAATATTTCATTTTGGAAGTATAGAAGGGGGTAGAGGCAAGATGGTGGAATAAAGGCAGGAACTTCCCTGAGCTCTCTCATATTTCCTTCCATCAAACATTAAAACAATGCCTCAAAATGAATTCTGAAGGGGGCAGCTAGGTGGCACATGGATAGAGTACTGGCCCTGGAGTCAGGAGTACCTGGGTTCAAATCTGGCCTCAGACACTTAATAATTACCTAGCTGTGTGGCCTTGGCCAAGCCACTTAACCCTATTTGCCTTGCAAAAACCTAAAAAAAATGAATTCTGAAGTATCAGAATCAACAAAAGGAACAGATGAAATAATTTTCCTACCCAAGACAACTTAGACAGTCATCAGGAAAGGTCTGTCTCACTGTAGTGAGAATGTATTGCAATCCAACATAGTTCCTGCTTGGCAAGGCAGTAGCAGTCCTTAAGGATGATTGAATCAATATATCAGCTTTCAAAACTCTCAGTCTACAGAAGATAAAGAAGTCAGACAACTGTCAGAAGGAGACCACACCGCATTGTCCATCCTCAATTCCAGTTCCAATCCTAGGATGAGGAGGAACACCAATAAGATCAGGGATCCTAGACATAGTTCCAGGGAATAAAAGCACAGGCTAGAGAACAGACCAAGAAAGTGGTGACAAGCCTTTTCTTAGGTTATGTCACCTTGGAAAAACTGAAAATTTATAGACCCCCAAAATTAGCTCTGAAAACAGCAGTATCAAAAACATTTAACTTTAGGACAGTACTTCCTTTACCAGAGCAGGTAGAAGAGAGGTAGAGGAAAAATTTGGAAAAGAAATGCATGATGCAATAAAATCAGAAAAAAAGAGAAAGTTTAGTAAAGAAGGTACAAAAAATGCTGATGAAAATAACACCTTAAAAATAGTATAGGTCAAATGGTGAAAGAGGCACAAAAATCCAGTGAAAAGAAGAACCTTATAAAGTAGAATTGGCTAAATGGAAAAAGAAAAGGTACAAAAGCTAACTGAGGGAAACAATTTCTTCAAAAATACAATTGGGCTATTGGAAGCTAAAGACTCCATGAGGCACCAAGAAATAATACAACAAAATCAAATGAATGAAAAAAAATAGAAGAAAATGTGAAATATCTCATTGAGGGAAAAAACTAATAGATCAAGGAGAGCTAATTTAAGAATTATTGAACAACTTGAAAACCACAGTTTTGAAAAAAGAGCCTAGATATCATATTTCAAGTAATTATCAAACTCCTGATATCCAAAAGGCAAAATAGAAATAGAAAAAAAAATCCCTCAATGATCACCTCCTACAAGAGATCTCAAAATGAACTTTACAGGGATACAATTGCCAAATTCCAGAGTATTGAAATCAAGGAGAAACGATTGCAAACAGTCAGGAAAAAAAATTAAAATGTCATGTAGACATGCAAGGATCAGAAGGCTTGTAATATGATATTCCAGAGGACAAAGGAGGTAGGATTACAACCAACAAAGCTGAGCATAATCCTTCAAGGTGAAAATGTTAATTTAATGAAACAGAGTACTCTCAAGCATACCTGATGAAAAGATAGATCTAAGTAGAAAATTTGCCTTTCAAATACAAGTTTCAAGAGAAGCACAAAAAAGAAATCATGAAATACAAATCATAAAGAATTTGATAATGTTATCTATTTATATTCCTACATGGAAATATGCTATTTATAACTCCCCAAAACATTTTTATTATTAGACAATTAGAACAGGTGTACACATATAGAAGGCATGGTTGTGAGTTGACTGTGATGGGATGATAGCCCTCTAAAATTAAATTAAATTAAATTAAAGGGTGAGATAGAGGAATGCATTGGGAGAAAGGATAAAGGAGAGGTAGATTGGGGTAAATGACCTCATATAAAAGAGGTGTGAAAGAGCTTTGAAAGGGAAGAGAAATGGGGGTGGAGTAACAGTAAAACATTGCATTTCATTCTCAATGGAATTGGTTAAAAAAGGGAATAATATGTACACTCAGTTCAGTATAGAATTCTAACACACCCTAGAGAAAAGTAGGAGGGGAGGAGGGAGGATTGGGGGTGGTGGTCCATAACAAATAACTTTTTTTTTAACCTTGATACAAACATTTTAAATAAAATAATAACAAAAAGACTAAAACAACAAATTGCAAAGATAATACACTATAACAAGATTTGACATACTGGTAAATTTTGTAAAGGTGCTGTACATAGCTGTGAATGCATAGTTGGTTTAATATTAGAAAAACTGAATTTAATCATAATAAAAATAAAACCAACAAAAATCATGATTTTTGCAACAGTTGCACAAAAAAACCTTTGGCAAAAATACGATATCCATTTCTATTAAAAAATTAAAAAACAGAAATAAATGCATATTTCCTTAAGTGATGAATAGCATATATATCTAACCCAGAAGCTAAATTATATGTAAGGAGGTTAAACTAGAATCCTTTCCAGGGTAGCTAGGTGACTCAGTGTACAGAGCCCCAGCCTTGGAGACAGGAGGATCGGAGCCCAAATTGGGCCTCAGATACCCAATACCAACAAGCTGTATGACCTTGGACAAGTCACCCAACCCCAATTACCTCCCATCTAGGACCATCTCCAGGAATCCTGATGCATATTTGGCCACTGGACCAAGATGGCTCTGGAGAAGAAAGTGAGACTGGTAACTTAGCACAGCATCCCCTCACTAAAATCCAGTTCATAAGCTTATCATGGTATCACCTTCCTGATATCATGATCTTCTTTGAAAATGAAAAACAAAACATCATCATCAAAATCCTTTACAGAAAAACTAAGAGTGAAACATGATTGTTCATTGTTACTACTTCTAATTGACATAGTGGTAGAAGCACTATAGCAGTAAGATAAGAAAAAACTAGATTAAGAAGAAACAAAATTAATATTTTTTTACAGATACTATAATGGTGCACTTAAGGAACTTTAAAGTTTGGATAAAAAATAATTGAAATAATTAATAACAAGCAAATTGTAGGATATAATCCAAATCTACAAAAAATCAGAATTTCTGTATAATAACAACAAATGGAATAAGAAGATAAGAAAAGTGCCTTACCTCTGTTAATCATTTCCTAATTATCCTGTATATAGATTGCTTTGCATATATTTCAAAGCAAATAACTTTTGAGGAGGGTCAGGGTAAAGGGAGAGAGAGAGATAGGGAGAAGAGAGGGGGAGAGGGGGAGAGAGAGAGAGAGTAAAAAGAGAATAGAGAGGAATATATAGTTTGTAATTGTAATTATGAATGTGAATGGAATGAACTCTCATAAAACAGAAATATTTAGCAGAGTGGATTATATGATTTAGGTATAAGGGTGATGTTGTGGAATTATAGTTATAAGATGAAATTGTGAACTGATCCAATCATTCTGGAGAGCAATTTGAAACTATGCCCAAAAGGATATAAAACTATGCATGCCTGACTGGATCTGTAAGCCAAGGAGATTTTTATAAAAGGAGAAGGACCTATACAAAAATAATTATGGAAACTCTTTTAGTGGTGGCAAAGAATTAAAAATTGAGGAGATATCCATAACTGGGGACTGATTGAATAACTCATTGTACATGATTACGCAAGAGGTAATGAACAAGGTATTTTCAGAAAAAACCTAGAAAGAGTTCCATTAATTGATGCAAGGAGAAATGAATAGAAGAAAATATACACAATAATAGCAATATTGTATGATTATCAGCTATGAATGATTTTATTCTCAACAATATAAGGACTTGCAATGAAAAATGCTATCCACTCACAGAGAAAGAACTGATACAGTCTGATTGAAGATAAAAGCATACTTTTAAAAATTTTATTTTTCTTGGGTTTGTTTTTGGTGCATACCTTCTTTCCAACATGACCAACATAGAAATACATTTTGCATGACTGCATGTGTATAACCCATGTCAAATTGCTTGCTTTTGGAAAAGCAAGGTGAGGGGAAGCGAGGGGAGGTAGGGAGAGAATTTAGAAATCATATTTTTAAAAAATGAACATAAAGTTGTTTTTACATGTGTTTTAAAAAGCAAACATCTCACTTTATCCTCAGAACAACTGTAAGTTTTACATCCCCATTTCATAGATGAGAATACCCAGGCAGAGAGTAATTAAATGATTTGCTCAGAAGCATTCAGTTAGTGTCTGAGAGTAGATTTGAGCATGTATTCCCTACTCCACTCTCAGCCTTGGATTTACAGCAAGATCTAACTGCTACACCACTTTTCTCATAGGATTTTTTGTGTAATCTATCTGATTCAATTCAACATTTATGTACAGGACATTTTACTAGATGATAGGATTTAAAAGACACAGACTGGGACCAAGATGGCAGAGAGAAGACAGGCACAGTTCTAAAATCTCCTGATCTTCCCCCATATGTGATAAGAAACAAATCTCTTAACAGAAATCCAATCAACAAAACCCAGAAAGAAAAGCCAGGAGAAAGAACATCTACCTCAGGATTTGTCTTTCACAATCATGGGTTAGTCTGGTCTCAGAGGGCAGAACTGCTGGGGATCAGCCTGATTAGAGGCAGGGTTGGAGTCCAGGAGCCTGAGGACCTGAGAACTGGACCTGCTTGATTGGAGGTAGGGCTAGAGCCTGATCAACCATGGGGCTTGGGTCAACTACGGAGAAGAGGCATTGGTAGTGGCACTGACCCTCTGGAGCTTGCCGACAGGGCTGGGGGAAGAGTTCCATTACAAGAGAGCTGCGGACACCATCCCTGGGCTCCTTGGGTCTGAGGAACCATGAGTCCAGGCCTCCATTGCAGCTGAAGTCTCTTCCCAGAACAAACACAATTACAGACCTTCTACCCCAGGCACAGGTATGTGAGCAGCAGATTACTATCCCAGCTGACAATAGGGAGACTGATAACCTCACCCCAGGGTATAGCCCACCATTGATTGAAGACAAAAGCATTTAAGAACTTTAATCACTCCTCCAGGCCAAGTAAAAGGAGCTCAATCAAGGTCATAGACACTCCAGAGAAAGCCACCAGCACCCCCCCCACTGGCCAGCTGGAGAAATTACATTCACTGAGTAAAGCCTCTAGGGATCCCAACACCAAACTTCTGTGAGCCAGCCCCTTCCTAACTCAAGATCTTAGCAAAATGAAGAAAGGTCAGAGGAAAGGTGGATCCAAAGAAAAATTCTTGGAAGGAAAAGACCCTAACTCAGAGAGACCTAGAACCTCTGAGGAGAATATGATCTGGTCTCCAGCACAGAAAGACTTCCTTGAAGAAATAAGGAAGGAGTTTAAAAATCAACTGGAAAATTGGGGGAAAGAAATCCAATAGAAGATTGCAACAAGAAAACAAACCACTGGAAAATATAATTGGACAAATACAAAATGTGAATAATTCTCTCAGATCCTCAATTGAGAAAATGAAAAAAAAATAATTCTCTCAAAACCGCAATTGGTTACATGGAAAGCTCTTTCAAAAATAGAATTGACCAATTGGAAAAGGAGTTGCAAAAGGTAAATGAAGAAAACTCCTCCCTAAAAAGAAGAATGGAGTTTGCAGAAACCAATGACTTCATGAGACAGCAAGAGTCTGTTAAACAAAACCAAAAAAACAGAAAAAATAGAAGAAAATGTAAAATACCTCATCAGCAAAACCACTTACCTCAAGAACAGATCGAAGAGGGACAACCTGAGAATCATTGGTCTTCCTGAAAACATTGAAGAGAAAAAAAAAGCCTGGACTTAATATCACATGATCTAGTGATGGGAAATTTCCCTGATATCATGGAACCAGAGGGAAAAATAGTTATTGAAAGAATACATTGATCCCTTCTGGAAAGAGAACCTAAAATGAAAGCACCAAGGAATGTTGTAGCCAAATTCCAGAACTGTCAGATAAAAGAGAAAATCCTGCAAGCAGCCAGAAAGAAACAATTTAAATATCAAGGAGCCACAGTAAGGATTACTCAGAACCTGGCCGCATCAAAATTAAGGGATCTAAGGGCCTGGAATGAGATATTCTGAAGAGAAAGGGAGTTTGGAATGCAGCCAAGAATCCACTATCCAGCAAATATGAGCCTTCTTTTTCAGGGGAAACGATGGACATTTCATGAAATGGAAGAATTCCAAAAATTTCTGATGAAAAGACCAGAGCAAAATAGAAAATATGAACATCAAATAGGAGGTACAAGAGACACATGAAAAGGTTAAAAAAAAAGGTGGGTTAAAGGAAAAAATTGGATCCAATAAGATGAAACTGGCTATATCCCAGCATGGAAAAAGATTCTCATAACTCTTGAGAATTGTAGCTTTAACAGAGAGAATATATCTAGCCAGAAGTGATGGACACTCATGACTTATCCATGAGACTGCTATCCAATGGGATGAAACTGGCTATATCCCCACTTGGGAGAAAGACTGTAATGATTCTCAAGAATTGCAACTCCATTAAATAGAATATAATTAGGTAGAAGTGATGGATACTCAGAATTTTCTATGACTCAGAATGATTTAGAAACACTTCCTCCTTAAAAAAGGGAGACAGGAAAGAGATGGGAGGAGGGAGGGGATGGGGGTAATCTCATTACATTGAGATACAAAAGACCTATGATAATAGAAGGTAAGAAGGAGGAGATGAGAAACACCTAAATCTTCCTCCCATCAGATCTGGCTTAAAGTTAACTTACACACACACACACACACACACACACACACACACACACACACACTCATTTAACTTAAAAACATCTTATCTTTCAAGTATTAAAAGGGGGGAAAGGGAGGGGGGATGGAGACAGGAAAGCAGAGAAAAAGGGGAACTAACAGAAGTAATGGATGGGAAAGGGGAAAAATGGCAAAGGGAAAAGAAAGGGGAGGGAGGTAAATATAGAAGGGCAAACACAATGAAGGGAGTGGTATTCAGAAACAAAATACTGGGGAATACAGATAAAGGGAAAAAATGGGAAAAATACAAACAGAGGGAAGATAGCATGGAGGGCAATAAAGAGTTAGTAATTATAACTTTAAATGTGAATGGGATGAACTCTCCCTTAAAATGTAAGCAAATAACAGACTGGATTAAAAACCAGAATCCCACAATATGCTGCTTGCAAGAAATTAGTTTGAAACAGAGAGATACATATAGAGTAAAGGTAAAAGGTTGGAGCAAAATATATTTTGATTCAGCTGAAGTGAACAAAGCAGGGGTAGCAATGTGAGACAAAGCAGCTGCAAAAATAGATAGCTTTAAATGCTAAAGGAGATAAGGAAGGAAACTACATCCCCCTAAAATGTACCTTAGACAATGAAACAATGTGCATACACCATGTAGTATAGCATCCCAATTCCTAGAGGAGAAGTTGAATGAGTTACAAGAAAACATAGATAGTGGGATACCTCAACCTTTTGTTCTCAAATTTAGTTGAATCTAACCATAAAATAAACAAGAAGCAAGTTAAGGAGGTAAATAGAATGTTAGAAAACCTAGACATGATAGACTTTTGTAGAAAGTTGAATTGGGATAGAAAGGAATATACTTTTTTATTCTGCAGTACATGGCATGTACACAAAAATTGACTATGCACTAGGGCATAAAAACCTAATAATCAAATGCAGAAAGGCAGAAATAGTAAATACATCTTTCTTAGATCATAATGCAATAAAAAACATAAACAATATTGGACCAGGGAGATATAGACCCAAAACTAATTGGAAACTTAATAACCTCATTTTAAAAAATGAGTAGATCAAACAACAAATTATAGAAAGAATGAATTATTTCATTCCAGATAATGACAATAACAAGACAGCATGCCTTATGTGATACAGCCAAAGGCAGTTGTCAGGGGATATATTATATCTTTAAATCCTTACATGAATAAATTAGAGAAAGAAGAAATCAATAAACCAAACATGCAACTAAAAAAATTAGAGAAAGAACATATTAAAAACCCCAAATTAAATAGCAAATTAGAATTCTAAAAATTAAAGGAATAATTAATGAAATTAAAGCAAGAAAACTATTGAAATAATAAATAAAACCAAGAGCTGGTTTTATGAACAAAACTATAAAATTGATAAACCTCTGGTCAATTTGATTTTAAAAAAAGAGAGAATAAAACCAAATCGCTAGTATCATAAATGAAAAAGATGAACTCACCACCAATGAGGAGTAAATTAAAGTAATAATTTGGAATTATTTTTCCCAACTCTATTCCAATGAATTTGACAATCTAAGTGAAATGGTTGAATATTTACAAAAATATAAGTTGCCCAGGTTAAATGAAGAGGAGATTAAATACCTAAACAACCTTAGCTCAGAAAAAGAAATTCAACAAGCCATCACTGAATTCCCTAAGAAAAAATCTCCAGGGCCTGATGAATTCACATGTGAATTCTACCAAACATTTGAAGAACAATTGGTTCCAATTCTATATAAACTCTTTGGAAAAATAAGGGAAGATGGAACTCTGCTTAACTTTCTATATCACCATATGGTGCTGATACCTAAACCAGGAAGAGTTAAAACAGAGAAAGAAAGTTATAGACCTATCTCCCTGATGAATATAGATGCAAAAATCTTAAATAAAATCTTAGCAAAACGATTGCAATACATTTTGACCAAGTAGGATTTATCCAAGGAATGCAAAGTTGGTTCAATATTAGGAAAACTGTGAGTATAATTAATTATTTCAGCAACAAACCTATCAGAAATTATATGTTTATATCAATAGATGCTGAAAACCTTTTGACAAAATACAGCACCCACTCCTACCAAAAACACTAGACAGTGTAGGAATAAATAGATTGTTCCTTAGAATAATAAGCAGTATCTATCTGAAACCATCAACTAGCATTATATTTAATGGGGTGAGGCTAGAAGCATTCCCAACAAGATCAGGGGTAAAACAAGGATGCCCATTATCACTACTACTACCACTACTACTATTTAATATTGTATTAGAAATGTTAGCTTCAGCAATTAGAGAAGAAAAAGAAATTGAAGGTGTTAGAATTGGGAAGGAAGAGACAAAACTCTCACTATTTGCAGATGACATGATGGTACACCTAGAGAATCCCAAAAAAGTCATCTAAAAAACTAGTAGAAATAATTAACAACTTCAGCAAAGTAGCAGGATATAAAATAAACCCTCATAAATCCTCAACATTTCTATATACAACTAACAAGATACAGCGGAAAGTGCTAGAAAGAGAAATCCCATTCAAAGTAATCTTAGACAACAAAAAAATACAAGGGAGTCTATCTGCCAATGCAGACTCAAAAACTTTTTGAGAACAATTACATAACACTTCTCACACAAATAAAATCAGATTTAAATACCTGGGCAAACATCAAGTGCTCATGGATAGGTCAAGATAATATAATAAAAATGACTGTTCTACCAAAACTAACTACCTGTTTATTGCCCTACCAATCAAAATTTCAAAAAAAAATACTTTAATGAGTTAGAAAAAATTGTCAGTAAATTCATATGGAGAAATAAAAAAGCTAAGAATTTCCAGGATTCAATGAAAAAAAGTATAAAAGAAGATGGCTTAGCCTTACCAAATCTAAAATTATATTATAAAGCAGCAGTCATCAAAACTGTCTGGTATTGTCTAAGAAATAGAGTGGTGGATCAGTGGAATAGACTAGGTGCAATAGCAGGAACAATTATAGTAATTTGCTATTTGATAAACCCAATGAGTCCAGTTATTGGGATAAAAACTCTCTCTTCAATAAAAACTTCTGGGAAAATTGGAAGTTAGTATGGGAGAAACTTAGGTTAGACCAACACTTCTCACCATATACCAAGATAAGATCAAAATGGATACAGGATTTATACATTAAAAAAAACATACTACAAGCAAACTAGAAGATCAAGGAGTAGTTTACCTGTCAGACCTATGCAAAGGGAAGCAGGAAGATATGGAGAACATCACTAAAAACAAACTATGATTTTGATTACATGAAATTAAAAAGCTTTTGCACAGATAAAACCACTGTAACCAAGATTGAAAGAAATATAATAAACTGGAAACAATCTTTACAACTAATGTTTCTGACAAAGCACTCATTTCTAAAATATAGAGAACTGAGTCAAGTTTTAAAATTAAGCCATTACCCAGCTGACAAATGGTCAAAGGATATACAAAGGAAATTTACAGAAGAGGAGATCAAAACAATCTATAGTCATATGTGTAATTGCTCTAAATCATTACTTATTAGAGAAATGCAGGTTAAAGCTTCTCTGAAGTACCACCTCACACTTCTCAGACTGGTCAATATGACCAGAAAGGATAGTGATCATTGTTTGGAAGGGTTGTGGGAAGTCTGGGACACTATTACATTTGTGGTGAAGCTGTGAACTCATCAACCTTTCTGGAGAGCAATTTGGAACTATGCCCAAAGGGCAACAAAAATGTACATATCCTTTGATCCAGCAATACCACTACTGGGTCTATACCCTGATGAGATGATGAAAAAGGGTAAAAACATCACTTGTACAAAAATATTCATATCAGCCCTGTTTGTGGTGGCAAAGAATTGCAAATCAAGTAAATGTACTTCAATTGGGGAATGGCTTAGCATTTGGTATATGTATGTCATGGAACACTGTTGTTCTATTAGAAACCAGGAGGGATGGGAATTTAGGGAAGCTTGGAGGGATTTGCATAAAATGATGCTAAATGAGATGTGTAGAACCAGAAAAACACTGTATACCCTAACAGCAACATGGGGGTTCATTCCATTAGTGCAACAATCAGGGACAATTTGGGGCTGTCTGCAATGGAGAATACAATCTGCATCCAGAGAAAGAACTGTGGAGTTTGAACAAAGACCAAGGACTATATTAACTTTAATTTAGAAAAAACCTGGTATCTTATTGTCTGATCTTGCTATCTCTTTTACTTTACATTTCTTCCTTAAGGATATGATTTCTCTCTCATTCAACTTGGATCAATGTATACCATGGAAACAATGTAAAGACTGGCAAATTTCCTTCTGTGAGCAGGGTGGGGGGAGGGAAGTAAGATTAGGTAATAAATTGTAAAACTCAAAATAAATAAAATTTTTAAGAAAAAGAAATAAAAACACAGAATGATCTTTGCCCTTAGGGGTTTTTATTCTGTTGTGGCTATACAACTTGTATCCAGTTAAGTAAATTCATAATAAAAATAAGGGAATACAAAGTGATTTGGGATTTTTAATGCATTCCAAGATCAACTAAAACGGAGGTACCCACAGAGGAGAAACCGAAACACATATGCAAACTCCACATTGGTATACCACATGTTTGTGAGCAGCTTTTTCCCATTGACTATCCAGCTGAAATTATCTACATCTTCAAATGTACCTGACTGAGGCATTATTAGGCTCTTTTCTGCATATTCTGGGCAAAAGTGTCCTCAGACTATGTGACTCCAAGAAAAAGTCTTGGACTTTTGGTGTTTTTCATTTGTTTTTTTTTTTAGCTATAAGTGCAGAAAGTGAAGTCTCAGGTTCCAGGAGTTTGAGGAATGGGGACATTGTAGTTCAGGATTCCAGAAGAGATGTTTCATGTAGTCCAGGGGTAACTCAGGGAAGTCAGAGTCCTTGGAAATTAGTTCAAGGATTGCTTTGGACTTGAACATGTTGAATCTAAAGTTAAGTAGGAACTGAATTAAGGGATGCAATAATCCCCTTCTATTCCCCAAGGAGTAAAATAGCAGAGAGGGCATTAAAACTTTGATATTTTCTTGGGGGGGGATAATTATAAACTTGATCTTACTATATACCTTTGAACTAAATATTTCATTGTCAAAACTGATTTGACAGTTAAGGGCCAAATCCAACTTGAGTTCTCAGATTACTAAAATTAGGGAAAACTCAATTGATGGGGGGCTTTACTTAATGGTCGAGAAGAAAAAACCCTAGACCTCCTTAAGATACCAATGGACCCTATTGGGAAGACTAGAAATAAAACATATTTGACTCTGAGGGAACATGCTAGAGCAATCTATGTTACAAAATTAATTCCAAGAGATAAAGAACATAAGTAAATATATGTGCAGAGTTGGGGGAGATTGCAGGGTCAGAGAAGGTTTCAAGATAGGCCTTGCACTGCCCAAATCTCATTTTAGCCCTGATTTATTTTTTTTCAAATTCTTAGTATTTTTTATTAATTAATTTTTCCAATTATATATAAAGATGGTTTTCAACTTTCATTTTTTTTTTTGCAAAGTTTTTTTCCCTCCTACTCTTCTTCCTCCTCCCTAGGATAGCAAGTCATCTGATATTATTTCCATATTAGTCATGATGTGAAACAAGAATAAGAACAAAAGGGGGGAAACCTATGAGAAAGAACAAACAAAAATCAAATTTAAAAAATAGAATACTTTATTCTCCTTTCAGACTCCATAATTCTTTCCCTGGATTTGGATGGAATTTCCCATCAAAAGTCTTTTAGTATTGTCTTTAATTGGGGCAGCTAGGTTGCACAGTGGATAGAGCATTGGTCCTGAAGTCAGGATGGATTTGAATTCAAATTCTGCTTAATTACCTAGCTGTGTGACCTTGGACAAGTCACTTAACTCCATTGCCTTCAATAAGTTCTGAAAAAAAGAAATAAAGAATTGTCTTTAATCACTGTTATTATCTAGAAGAGTAAAATCATTCATAATTGAAGAGTACACAATATTACTAATGAATAATGTTCTGGTTCTGATCACTTCACTCAGAATCAGGTCATGAAATTTTTTCAAGGTTTTTCTGAAATCTTCCTGCTCATCATTTCTTTTAATTTTAAAAAATTTTATTTATTTAAGACAATAGGGTTAAGTGACTTGCCCCAGGTCACACAGCTAGGTAATTATTAAGTGTCTAAGACTGGATTTGAACTCAGATTGTACTGACTCCAGGGCTGATGCTCTATCCACTGTACCACCTAGCTATCTCTGCCCTTCATTTCTTGAAGAACAATAAAATTCTATTACATTTGTTTATCATAACTTGTTCAGCCATTCCCCCAGCTGATAGGCATCCCCTCAATTTCCAGTTCTTTGCCACAACAAAAAGAGGGAAGCTCTAATTTAAACCATGACTGAAATAACAAGAAACAGGATGAAAAAGGAGTGCCTTTAGTTGATATTATTTCTCTATATTCACTCAAGTCACCTTTCCTGGTGAAATTTGCAAATCTCTCTTAGAACCATAGATTTCACCAAGGTCACACATCTAATAAAAAAAGTACTCTTGACCACCAGTTTAGTTCTTTTCCACTATGCCGTTCAATCTTCCCCTTCATCCTTTTACTATCCAAGGATTTCCTAAATAAATTTAACTAACCAATTCAGACCAATACAATTCAATCAAGCATGTATTACATTACAATACAATTTAATTCAATTCAACAAACATTTTAAAAGCTTTATTCTATGTCAGCTATTGTGGTGGGTGCTGCAAATGTTGTTTTTTATAGTTGTGTCAAACTATTTGTTTTTTTAGTTCTATCAAAGTATTTGTGACACCATTTTGGGTTTTCTTGGCAAAGATACCAGAATGGTTTGCCATTTTCTTCTTCTGCTCATTTTCCAGATGAGAAAACTGAGGCAAACTGTTAAGTGATTTATTCAGAATCATGCAGTTAGTGTCTAAGATCAGAATTGAACTCAGGGACTTGAGTCTTCCCAATTCTAAGACCAATGCTCTCTATTCACTGCACCACCTAGCTACCCATGTTTTAGTACAAAGATGTTAAAAAAAAGTAGACCCTTTTTAGTAAACACAAAATGTTTTTCTTTGTTATTTGTTTGTTTTCAGTGTGGGCACTAATAATTTAGGGGGATCAGAAAAAGTTCTCTGGTCCAGGTGATATTTGAGCTGGGTTGGGAAGGAAACCAGAGATTTCAAGCAGTGTAGAAGAGGTAAAACATTTCATGCATAGGGCACAGCTTAGCAAAATAATGGAGGTGGGAGATAGAATGTCATATACAGGTAGCAACAGTAAGCAAATCCATTTGATTGAAATACCAAATGCATAAGGGTAGCAGCCATGAATCCAATCTAGATAGATGAACTGGATAGAAGCCATTTTGTGAAGGGCTTCACATACCAAATAGAGGAGGTGACATTTTATGCTGGAGACAATAGAAGAATTACAAAAGTTTCATAACATTGGATTTAATCAATCAAATACTTAAATAGGCTTTAATTTTTTTCTCTTAGAACAAATAGATATCATCTTTCTCTAGAATAATTCATTAATCCAATTCTATCTGCAAACCTTCAAAGACACTGTATTCTAAAATCTTTTTTATGTGGTTATTTCAATACTTCTCTTCATTTCCACCTTCCCATCATCAGTACATCTTTTGTTTTAAAATGTTTTGCTATTATAGTGATAAAAGTGGATCAAATAACTAAAAGGATGAAAATTTGTATGCTGGTCTTAATACTGCTTTTTTTTTTTTAAATCACCTCTTAGAGGCCAAGGATAAGTGTTCCTATTTATACTTTCTTTTTTTTAAGATCTATTTGTTGGGTCAGTCAAGCATGTGACTGAACTGTGGTATATTGACTTTTTCCTTAAGATTTGACTTTTATGACTCACTCTCTCCATTCCCCTCCCCGTAGCTTTCCTATTTATTATTTATTATAAATCTGAGGGGTGACTCCACAGAAATCCAGATACCTGCTTTGTTTCTCTAAATATATTTGAATCTCTTTGCACTAGCACATCGATGAATCTATGTTATTTTAAAGTTTTCTAACTTCAGACAGGATGGAACTGCCCAGGAAGAAAATATCTCATTGGATGTATTAGATTCTCCTTTGGGCAAAACCAAAGAAAATAGTCTCTATTGTAACCTCAAAAAAAGTTCAGAAAGAAAACTAACAAACTTGTTTTCTTGATTTATACAACCTTTTATGATTCTGAAAAGTTAAATAGTTATACACAATAGTGTTCATTGAAGTGGAATAACAATTCCATAGGTAGTACCTGCTGTGTCTCCTACTTCTACCCCCTTACTCCCCACCAAATATATATATATATATATGTATGTATGTATGTATGTATATATGCATATGAAACTATGAATCCAGAATGTAGGAGAAGAAATTAAAACTCATAAGTCATAGCTAATGCCAGCAGTCTTAATTGTTAAGGAAACACAAACTGAACCCCCTTTGAAGAATAACAGAGGACCAAATAAGCAGGCTAAACCAATGTAAATTTAAACAACATTTAAAAAAATCAAAATTTGGATTTATTTACATGATCAATCTAACTTCTAGATATCCCATGATGAAACAACATTCCTCTGGGTTTCTGATTGAGAATCTTTCTCATTTAGCCCCAATGTAGCTGTGGTTCTGTGTTGTTCTGTGGTTATCTTCATTCCATGCCTCTGTTTTCATATTTTTCCCCTCTTTTTCCCTTTCACTCTTTCCTACTCATAGGTTTCTAACTTTAGCATTGGTAACAGTAATTAAATCTTTTCCCCAAAGGACAAATCAACCAGTTCTCTTGTGAATCCTCTTATCATCTGGATGATTTCCCAGATCAAATTTATCCTCCTTAACACCCTTCCATTCACTTCCCCATCTGTGTATTTTTTTTTTTTTGCTATTAGAAATCAAGAACATCAAGCTTTTTTTTTTTAACATATAATATATATATATGTATATATCCCCTGTACATAGAATTATGCCAGAAATCTAATTAAACCCTTAATAAACTTTCATTTTTTTATTCATTTTTGATTCTAAGTCAACTAAAGAAACAAACAAAAGCATTTTGAGCCTTAAAGAATCAGTCACTTACCAATCAACATCATTTGTTAAATGCTTACTATGTGCCAAATATTGTGTTTAACTGGGAAGCCCTGGGGTGGAAGCTCTTATTTTACTTAATCTGTACCAGAAATTGACATCTGTCATGCTCCTTCTTTATTTTAGAGGCAGCTGACAGTGGATAGAAGACTAACATTGGAGTCAGGAAGACCTGAGGTTAAATGTGACTTCAGATATTTTCTAGCTTTGTGATAAGTCACTTAAACTCCTTTTGCCTCAGTTTTCTCAACTTTAAAATAAGGAAAATAATAGTACCCACTTCACAGGACTATTATGAGCTTTAAATAAGATATCTGTAAAAGGCTTAGCACAATGCATAAATTATGGTGGGCATTATATATAATTCCCTATTCCCTTCCTCTTTTCCAACTTCCTTATCATATGCATTGTGGCTGCACCTGGCTTGGTCTTGGAGGAAGGATGAAAAGCGAATATCTTCTAATAACGTGACTAACCTCCTCAAGGATCAACAATTTATTTCACCTTATGTAGACTCAGAATATTTATAATTTTATGGGGTAACATGTATACAGTAGGCCATAAATAAATAACTATAAATTTCTTAGAAAACAACAGAGAATTCATTTCCTTGAACAACATACAGCTGGGTCATTGTGGATTATTGATTACTCTCAGTGATAATGGTACAACATAGACAAAGAAGCAATCCATGCCTTGAGCTTACATTCTATTCTGTAATTAACATATTTCATTCTCACGCTGTTGGAGTTTCATATCAAAAAGATCATTTGCAGTAGTCAATGAACATATAATTAGACTCATGAACATTATTTGGAAAGAAACTGAGTCCCAATTTCTGTAGTCTAACATTGGAAGAACTACTGATAGTTACATGGAAATCCATGTCCCTCATAGGTCCTGTTCTGAAACTACACAAGCTTGCTTCTAGGTCAGACCTCCTTTTCTCATTGGGCTCATTTAGCCCCCTACCCCAGCACTCTGAGGAAGATATGGCTAGTTTGGGGGTTCAAATCTAGTTCTCTCCAATCAGAGGAGGAAAAAAAGAGAATTATTTACCATTAATCAGGTATGGGACAGATTTTTCCCCTTACATTCAAAAGAAATTCTGAAGCACCAAAAAACTCTGCAATTTTTTTAATTAAATAATTTTGTTCTGAACTCAATAAAATACACATTTTTATATTACAGAATGATAAAAGAGGATTGTGCATGAATCTAAAGATCTTTAATATGTACTGTGTGGGATGAATGTAACCACTTAAATAAATTTCAGGGATTTCTCAAGGTCTAAAGAGAAAAAGCCTTATTACAATTCTTAAGAAATGGGCCCACTTGGAGAAAGAATGAGGCAAGGTACAAAGGACCCTAAGATCTCATATATCCTAACTTGATGAGGAATGTGGTCTTCACAATCTAAACTGTAAGCTAATCTAAAGAAAAGCATATAATTCAGATAGAGACATGATTATCCCAAGGAATGTATGTACTTCCGGACTTCAACAGATAAAACAGGATCAGTTGACTCTTTACATTTCAGTCATGAAACCCTGGAAGTTGCTTGTCAGGGGAGGAGGGGCAGAAGAGATATAATACACAGTTCAACTATCTCTAATCTATAATATTCTACTGAAGAAATCTCAGGCCTTATCCCACTCATGTACAATTTGCTTTAAAAACTATAAAAAGTTTAACATATAATTTTCTTTTTTATTTAAATATTTTATCGATTTTTCCAACTATATATCAATAATAGTTTTCAACAAACAGTTTTGTAAGGCATTGAGTTTTATATTTTTCTCCCTCCTTTCTTTCACTCCTCCCTCCCCCTGACAGAAAGCAATCTAATAGAGGCTATATTTGTATAACCATAGATCCATATTAATCATTAACATTATCTTTGATTCTTTTGATCTTCCTTTTGTCTTATTTTGAGCATTTTTTAAAAAAAAACAGATACTTTAATTATATTTTCCTTTTTTCTTTTGGAACTTTATCTCTATTGTTTTTCTTCTGCCCGATCTCAAGATTAGAAAAAATGGGAAACAAGATCCTTGAAATAATTGTGAATAGTTAAACAAACTCTTACATGCGCTGTGGTAAAAAATATATTATTTCTTTACCTTTCTGTCAGTTCTTAAACAGTATGCTTTAACATCAGTCCTCTGGAATCATGAATGGTCATTGTATTGATCAGGACCTTAAATCTTTCAAAGTTGGTTAAATTAAACTATAATTAGTGTAAATTATGTTTCCTGGTTGTGCTCTCTTCACTTCACTTCAATTCATACAAGTGTAATGGGCATATGGAGCACAATCAACTTTGCTCCGATGGCATCTCTCCATGTGAAAAAGACTTGACAGTTTACATATAAGAGACTTTGCAGGGCAGGTAGGTGGCTCAGTGGATAGAGTACCAGCCTGGAGTCAGGATGGAACTGAGTTCAAATTTGGTTTCAGACACTTAACAATAATCTATCTTTATGACCTTGGTCAAGTCACTTAACCCCACTGCCTTGCAAAAACAAAAAAAAAATAAAAAGACTTTAGAGCATGCAGGGACATTCTGTAACTATTTCTACTCATTATTAAAATAACAGTAAAATCACCTACTCAGTGTTAAAATAACTCATAGTTCTATCAAATAATACATATACATATATCTATATATACATATAGATATATTCTATTATCCCTTTATGAGGTACAACCTTGTTTCTCTTTGATTGAATTAGAAGCAGCAACACCTTTATCTTTTTGTTGTTTATCCATTCTTGATGAGGACCAATGATATCTTGAAAGGAATATCTTTACTTGTGCATGAACTGGATTTAAGTGAGTTAGATTTACAAAGAGTCATTAGCCTCACTCCTCCAGGGTCATCAAAGTTCAGTGGCATAGGTCAAGACATAGCTCAAGAAAATTGATAATGGATCAATATCTTTATCTGATTTTACATTTTGATACATACCTCATGCCCCCCTTGAAAGAGAAAGGCTTCCCATCACTGAAAGAGTTCAGTGTGAGGGGAGGGAATTTTCTTTTCCTAACTGCCTGTCTTTTGACCATAATCCAGAGTGGCTTGACCAGTAGTATACATTCCCAGTATGACATAGCTCAAGACTTAGTTGAAATGTGCAGAAATGTACACTCAGAGAGACATCCATTTAGAGAGGCAGTCACTCTAGGCTGGAGCATTACTCTGGTAACATTAAAAAAAACTGACCAGAGAGAAAGAATGCTGAAGCCCTGAAAGATTCCTGGAGATTTGAATTGCTTTGCACAAATATATTACTAATGTGTAATTCACTACTAGTATATTCTATATATGGGCTCACTCTTTCCTACTGAAATGCAAAAATTTGGGGAACACTGCCCCAGGTATATGAGGAGGAATGTTGTATGCTTACTGAAATACTCTGTTTTCTCTATAAATTAATTTGCTTTGAATAATTGTATCTACTGGCTGATTAGTTAAGAACAGTAGTAGTGGGTTGTAAGCTATAATTTTAGGAATGAGTACTTATTAAAACCTAACAGCTGAGAGTAGCAACTGCATGTACTGTTGTTTACTCAATCCAGGAGTTAAAATACAGGTTGTGGGAACAGCCCAGAGGAAATATTAGCAGTAATATATTTGTGTGTACATATATATGTATGTATGTATGTATGTATAAATAACCCTATTATCATTATTATTTCCCTTAAGATTCTTGATCTTTTGCTCCTGAAAATGAATTTTGGTACTTTTTGGTAGTTTGATTCATATGATACTACATATGAATGAACTTAAGTAATACTGTCATTTTTATTATACAAACTCAACATTATTTACTTCTTGCTTCTCTATTGAAGTTGAAGAGTATCCAGGATATATACTGCTTTAGAATATAGAGTTTTGTGAAGTTGCTCAAAAAACTTGTTTTTTTGTCTTATATAATAGATGTTTCAGTTGATATATTGAAATTAATTTCACAGGGAACTTTATATTGAATATAAATATCAACTGAGGACATTCCAGAAGACAAGTATATCTGAGACATTGGTGATGCACACATCATCTTATGCACAGTGAAAAACAAAGAAGGATTACACCTATATAATTGTTTCTGGCTGCCAAAGTCACAATTGCAAATTAGGCAATGCAATTGCAAATACATAAACAATTTTTTAATCAAGCTATGTATTCTGAACTTTGTCCTAAGTGCTAGAGGAGCAGAAAACTATAGTTACATTGTCCCTGCCCTCAAGAAACTTATAGTGAATAAACTGATTTGTATTTATTCCATTCAGTTAACTAATGTACAAGGTAGTTTTAAGTACTGCAGAGCAGTCCCAAAGTTGGGACCAAGGCCACTTGGGAGTTCATCAATGTCCCATGGGAACTGTGGCATGACTTCAAAGGTTATGGAAATAACAAATTAAAAGGAGAGAATCTGGAATGAATTTCATTTTTTGGGAAAAAGTCAATTTTGAGGCTTATCTCTGATAACTTCACTTGTCCTTTATCTATTATTCCCCGACTTGTTCCTGTCATTTTATCTCCTCCTCTTGTTCAAACTTCCAACTTCCCTCCCCTGCTTTCTGTCCGAGCTATTGATCCTTTAGCATATTTAAAACCTTGTTGCTGCTGCAAACCCTTCAGTAGCACTGGGAAAATACCTTCCTTTTTACCCCGAAACCCACTTTCTATTCCCCAAATCATATTGTGGTATTGGTTGAAAACAAGCCACACCCCGCCTTTCAGTTGTACTAAATGAGATAGAGTGAATTATACTGTAGTAATGAATATACTGCATAAATACGTGTGATATATAAAATATTTATATATACACATAATATACAAATATTAACATGATATATATGTATATATACATATACCTGCCTACATAATTTTGAGTACAGACCATATAAATGCATATGCATTTATATGCATATGCATATATGGGGTCTATGCTAAAAATTGTTTTACTGGTAGGCTTGCAAATCAAAAAAAAATAATCACTATTTTGTGGTCTGTTAAAATATAAATAATATATCATTCTTGCCTCTAAAAAGTCAGACATGAATAACACAATTATGTGAAAATATGTCTTTTTCTTTGTACCAGCAGTAACTTGTGACTATGTACTGCCATAAAGAGGCATACTTTCTCTGTTCATAGAAAGTGGAAATTCATTATTTCACATGTTTTTTACTATGTTCCCTTGAAGATGGTTCTCTGTGTAACTAACTATACATGCTGAAATTGTATCTTGTTCTGTTCCTCTGGGTATTCTGTCAGTCAGTTTAGTAAGAAGCTATTTGAGTAGAGATATAATGTAATAACAAATAGGAACTAGATATTAAGAGTGCAAAGGGTGCTATAATACTGTGATAAAAGAAAGGATGAGTTGATCTTAGAAAAACATGAAAAAACTAGAAGAAAATAATGAAGAATGAAATGAGCAGAACCAAGAGAACATTGTATACAGTAACAGCAATATTGTGGATTTTTTTGACAAAAAGTATTTTTATTTTAACATCTGAATAAGTATTGATTCCTCAGGACACAGCCTCTGGCATTTTCCAACATATTCATCAGTTTGTTGCACTGTGCCTTTCTCAGAAACATAGATACCATTCAAAAACTTTTTGATATCCTTGTTTTTGACTGTAGTGACCTGTTGGATCAGGGTAGCTAAGTTTGATACAAGTTCAAAATCATTTCCTTCAAGAATCAACTCATCTTTTTGGGAGCTTGAGAAACTGTACAAGCAACACCTGGTCTCACATGCACTTTTCGGATATATATTTCACCCAAGAAATTTTTTATTTCAACAAGTGAGCCATTCTCTTGAATGACAACATTGATGGAGAAGTGAGCATACAACAGACCTCATCTTGTAATGAAAACTCAGAGTAACACCTTTGATCATGTTATGCACATGACTACAGATTGTGCATACAATTGCAAGTTCTTTTTGATTTCCTCACCATTTGTCCACCCAGAGCCTTTTTTTCTTCTTTCCAAGAAGACTGAGTTCCACATTGATATGGTTGAAATCCCTGCGGAGTATTCCTCTGGGTCCCTTCACAATAACTGTCCGACCCTTCAGAGAAATGTCAACATTTTCTGGGTTGCTTAGAATGGCCTTCATCCTGATCATGAATGGGCCAAAAAGAGAACCAGCAATATTGTTTTAAGAATGGTATTGAGCAAAAAAGCTATTTTGACAGTTATAAATATCCAAAATTACTATAAAGGGCTTATGATGATTGATATCATATGTATTCACAGAAATAACTGATAAATAGAAATATGTTCATAATAATTTTACATACATGTGTGTATCTATATACATACAAAAACATATAATTTGTGTCTATAGTAACCATCTCAAGGGATGGGGGGTTGGAAAGAAGGAAGGAAAAAAAGAAATTTACATTATAATTTTGTTGTATTTTTGAAAGGAATAGCAAGTTGTGTATAATAGATTTGCAGTTTCACATGCAATATTTTTTTAATTGTCTTACATTATGGAAATGTTTATTTTATTCTATAAATTTTAAATATTTTCTAAGAGTGTAAAGGGTAAAGCATGACTTGTCTGAAACTGCCTCCTAAGTTAATTAGGGCCAAATGCAGAAATTATGTGTTAAACTAGAAGCTCTCCAGCTAGACCCCTATATAATGACCCCTCCAGTTCCAATAATGGCCCCTCAGTCTGTCAATTGCAGATAAGCTCCAAATATGCTCAGTAAAGTCAGAGAATCAATTTACTAATTAAATAACCCTGAGCTGGCAATGACAACTGAGATGATTTGATATGTCATTGAGCAAATCTCAAAGTAATATGAATAAGAGGCTATTTCCTATTCCCTAGAACTCTAGAAGAATGAGACCTCAGAACTCTGCTCCCAAGAAATACTCTTCTCCTGCCTGGTCCAACCTTCTTGGGATCTCCAGTTATATGATTCCATGTGCTTTTCTCCCTCTCTCATCTCTTCTCTTTGCTTCCCTCTTTCTCCATACCCCTTGTTTACTTTTGTACTCTCTGTGCCATATTAAAGATACACTATATCTATCTTACTGCCAGCATAATTTTCTGGTGAGTATTCAAAGAATCAGACTTGTTCACCCTGACCCAATTGGAAACTCCTTTGTAGTCCCATTTCTTAGGCATAAACTGGGGCATCTGAATATGGACTACTTATTTGTAACCTCCAGGATCCTTGAACCCCCTGGGAGAAAGCAAGGGAGGACAAAATAAACTCACCCCAACCCTCACAAGGACCTCCTCTCATAGTTAGATGATAATAGAGCACTTAATAAATATCATCAAGCATGGCGTGGAATTTAGTTTATTATTCCCCTCTCCTATTAATAGGGTTGTACTCTATAGTGTACCTTTGTTGTTTTTAAGACCTTAGAAAATATGTCTGCCCAGACTCCTAAGTTTAGATTTTGGTCCTGACTGAAAATCTAAAGCTTTTTTCTTTGATGGGATAGATCTGACACCAGGACACAAGTTTCAAACACCCCCTCCCAACACCCTCCCCCAATTCATTTCTTTTCCTACTTTGTGAACTAATATAAATTATCTTTCTTAGACATTTTCTGACCTAGAAGAATCCAAGATGCCAGATAGAATTTGGAAATGTATCTTTCCTAGTACTTAGTTTATAATTCTCACAAGGACTTCTCATGATCCATTTTATATAATAGTCATTTTTGGTTTTGACATCTGCCTCTAGCAAACTGTAAGCATTTCAATGTATGGAATGATGGATGAAAGAATGAGAGGGGTCAATAATTAGTTTAAAGGCAGGCAATAATTTCTCTGTGCTGAAATATTTTATGCTATGAGTAAGAGATTACTGGAGTGCATAGATGTTTACCACAATTTTAAAAATAGTTGGATTTGTAAATTTTTCCTCTTTTCCTTCTTTAAAAAAATCAAACCTACATGAACCAAATTCCCCCTTTTTCCCCCTGCTTTTATTTAATTTTGGTCTTTTGCCTTATAAAAAAAATCAATCTAATCCCCCTAAGCCTTCAGCATCTATTGCTTGCCATATAGCAAATCCTTAATAAATGCTTGTTAATTGATTTTAAGTCTTAATAGAGACATTTTTATCTTATGTGAAAATCAATATTATAAAGGACTTTTAATTTTAAAAGCTTGTGTGAATGTTAAATATAGAAAAAAGAACTTACAAAAAAGTAAAATATGATTGTAATTTGATGAAATTCATTCTCTGCTCTGGTTTGGAAATGCAATATAGCCAGTAGATTTAAGATAAGTACCTCTTTTCTAGGTGTTGCTGTGCCAAGGCAGGGACAGAATAAGAGATGACAGGAAGGACTTGACCCAGTTGATTCCTCTTTATAATCTTGCAGCCATATCCCAAACCATACCCTCCAAGTGGACTTTTCAAGATGTGTGTGTTTTTTTGGTGGGGGGAAGAGAGAGAAAGAGAGATATAGAGATAGATAAATAGACAGACAGATGGACAGATATGGAGATATATATATATATATATATACTATATATATTTATATGTAATATATGTATATTTAAAAGAAAGCACATTACAGTTTTAAAGTCATATATATTTTGTAACTTGACTATGCATATTTGTTTTCTTTTTTCTCTTTTCTCAGTGGGATAAGGAAGGTAGGAAGGAAGGAAAATAGATTTATAATAAGTAGCAAATACTTTCTCAAATAAAGAAGGATATCTGTAGATGTGGAATGTATATGAATTTTCAGTTGAGGACACTAGATTATTACTTTTGCCTAATTATATTACTTTGTTACAACGTGAGGGTAATCTGGAAATGTTTGTATGACAAAACAAAGTATTTAAATAAAACTAAAGAAAATAATAAAACTTTTGAGCTTGGAAATACATTATTTGATACCTAGACCTATTCATGTTTGAATAGAAATCCCCTTTCCAAAATCTATACGTGGTTTAAAGACTTCCAGTGGTGGAGAATTCCACTTTGGAATAACTCTTATTTTTAAGGTTTTCCTTCCCTTATGTTGAACCATAGTTTGCTTTATGTAAGTCTCACACATTACTTCTTAATATTTCCCTTTTCATATCACAGTTCTTCAGATACTTGAATCCAACTTTAATCTTCTCTTACTAGGGCTAAGCATCCCAATTATTTTGACAGCTTTTTCATGACCCAACTCCATCATGTGGCATAGTTTCTAGTTCCTTCACAATCCTTATTATTTCTCTATTCAAACTCTAGCTTGTTAATGTCTTTTCCAAAAGGACACTCCATTTAGCACCAGAATTGAACCAAATACTCTTATTGTGCTTTGGTCATGACAAGAGTATGATGAAACTGTTGCTAGCCTCATATTGCACTCTAAGGAAAAGTTGAACTATATTGAAGCTCAAAATGTTATTGTCTTTTCTTTTTTTCTTTACTTTTTCTTTTTTCATTGTTGACTCTGAATCAGTCCATTGAGATCTCTGACTTTTTTTTTCCACATTCCTTGACATCTCATCAAAGGACCCTAGATATACCATAATCCTTTAATTTTATAGATAAAGAAAATAAGGGACAGAAAGATTAAAAGACTTGCCTATGGTTGCATAGTTAATTAAAGTTCAGAACCTATATTTGAAAGCAGATCCTCTAATGTGAAATCCAGTGTCCTTTCTACTATATAACCTCATACTTACACAATTGTGTAGTAACTCAAGTAGACCTCCAAAGATGTTACATTATTACTAAAATATTTCATGAAATAATTATATTCTGACTCCTTGTCCAAGATGCTTTTCACTGTCCTATTGTCCTATCCAAGATATTATTTTCAAAATTTTAATTTACTACTAGTATCTGGTGTAATAGATTATAAAGAGGAAAGAGGTGATGATGCAAAAAAACCCAAACACAGGCATAGAGTCAGGTCATCTGGATTCAGATCTCAGCATTACCACTACTTAGCTAAATAGTCTTGGAAAATTACTTCGGATGTGACTTGATTTCTTCATTTGTAACGTGGTGGGTTGGATCACATCTTATAATATCCATTTTCTATTCTAAAATTCTAAGATTCGGTCTGTTTAATTGTTTCTTTGTTTCCACTGTTTTTATTGTTTCTATTATCTTTTCTTTCCTAGGTGTCCTAAATCTCTATCATCTCCTTTATTTTATTTTTTTTGACATTTCCCTCCTTCTTTCTTTTTTTTCTTAATCCTATTATCAAGGTTAAGTGACTTGCCCAAGATTATACAGCAGTAATTGTCAAGTGTCAAATCTTAAATTTGAACTCAGATCCTCCTGAGTCCAAGGCCCATGATCTGTCTACTACTCTATGAACTGCACCATCTAGCTGCCCCACCATCTCTATTTCTTCATTATTGTCCTTGCTATTTTATCCCTTCTATTTCTTTTATTTTCCCTATGGAAACATTCTCTTCCTCCTTGGCATTTGGTCCTTGGTCCTTTGTGGTTCCTTTTTTTAAATTTTATTTAAGGCAATGCAATTATTATGTGCCTGAGGCCTGATTTGAACTCAGGTATCCCTGACTCCAGGGCCAGTGCTCTATCCAATGAGCCACCTAGCTGCTTCTTTGTGGTTTCTTTTTGTGCTGAGTGTCTTTTCTTAAATATTTCTGGAATCAAATTAATCTTGGCCAAAAGACATCTGTCTACTTCCTTCATGAACCCCCCCTTTTTTTTCCTGCTCTCAGACAAAAAATATACTTGAACACAGTGATATCCTGGAAAAAAAATTAACAACTAGTTCTCCAGGCAAAAAATTATGCACAACACACTTCTAAGTTTAACCTGAATTTTTAGTATTTTCTCCATTACTGTCTGATGTCTAGAAATCAACAAGTCAAGCTTTTATATATAGCAATTGTTCATTTCTGAGGTATAACTTCTCATACTAAAAAATTTTACATCAACTATTGAAAACCAGTATAGCAGGCTCCAGTATAGTATACTCTTGGTCTCAATTCCAATATAAAAGTGAAAGGCATGGTAATATAAAAAGGAATGGTTAAATAATGAGGATGGTGGACTGGATTATCTCCAAGGTCCCTCATAGATAGAATCCATCTAGACATATAATCCTGGATCATTCAGGGAGAATCAGTCTTCTTCTCACCAACCCTAATCTTGGGGTGCTTCAATTTATATATTGATGGCTCCTATAGACTATAAGATTTGGACATGTTTGCCTGATTTATTTGATTTTACATTTAGACATGACAAAGTGGTCTATGATGATTGATCATGGATGAATGTGAAAAGTGTTATTTAAATTTTTTTTTTTATCAATCTTGTTCATAGGAAAAGTCAGGAAAAACAAAACAGGGAACTATGGTCATGTGTTTATATCATCACTGATGGGTCTTACATCAATACTATTAAACCTCTAGGAAATCTTGTGCTTATGCTAAAATTGTGGCTGGTATTTTAGTGTTTTTAGGAACCTCAGATCTTTTCCATAAAGTATCATTATGGTCTCTCTTTCTGGCTTTGATTCCCCATGTCTCTAGTGTATCCAAATCTTGCAGTAGCTTCAGATCTAGTGATGCCTTGTCACCTTGAAGTGGTTATGGGTGGTCATTTGATTCTCACTTAGGGCCTTATAACCCCATCCTAAATTATCTTTACCAGAATCTCTAGATACTACCTTGCTTATTTTTTCTAGGTTGTCCTAATCAAAGAGACAGATCTTTTTTGTCCTGTTCTTGAGAAGAGTAGTGGCTTTTACATACAGGTTTCTTTGACAGCTTTTTTTAGAGCATAGGAAACTTCAAGATCCAACCTTATTTTGAGTTGTGTTACCATCTGAACTTCCTAGTATTTGTCAGCAAGATGATGAAATTCCAGCTTTTGGCTAGAATTTAATTCCTCCCATTTAACAAAGGGAGGAACTTCTGGCTCACAGCAATATTTGGTGGCCCCCAATCTCAAGATACAGGTTACTACCTAGGATGCCCTATGCTTAAGGTCAAACTTTGTTTTTCATCTGGGGAAAAATGAGAGATAAAACTATCATTGGCCATTTCTGACATCAGCTAATAGAGTTTTTGCTCTAGGCTAATCCTTCTGCACAAAACAGTTTATAATGAAAGAAGAGCTGAACTCAAAGTGGAAAAACTTAAAACAGCAAACAGCAGGGGGTGCACTTGTGTTTATAGAGATTGGACATGGGAAAGCTCTTCTGTTAGGACATTCTTGCATGTTTTTAATATTAATTTCCAAGTCACAGAATTACCACTTGCCCAGCTGATATTACTGTTGAGCTGCAAGTGGGTACTAGGGAAGAGAGAGCCTGTATTTACTGTTCCCTTAATAACATTTCTCTGTTTCTTTTCCTTTAGCTTTTTCATTCTTATTTTAAGAATCTAGGTAGTCACTCACATCATATTCTGCTATAAGGAATTAAACAGCTGCTCTGCAAAGGAATAGTAATTATATCTCTCTAAGAGCCAACATGATGGGAATGAGACAGACAAGCAACACTGCTCCTCTATTGCTCATTCTCCCTACAAGCTGAACCTCTTATTTCAATGACTCAGTACAACTGCAGTCTATGGCTTCATGGCCACTGCTCCCCATTCATTCAGTGTAGGCAGCCTGATTGATAGAGGCCCACATGGCTGCTGCTCTCTGGCAGGAAATGTTGTCATTTTTTTTCAGGTTGGGGTTTTATTGAAAATGTCAAGTTCACAATGAGATTTTAATTCCTTTAACATCAGACATTCCTAGTGCCATTGTATGACAAATGCCATCAGCAAAGTCACAAAATATTACAGAATTTCCTCACTTTTACTCCCCCTCATCTGTCCCTAGGGTCTTTAATACCTGGAGGCAGCATAATATGGTAGAAAGTGCATGAATTTTGGAATCAGAGGGTCTCTGGTGAAATCCTTTAACTGTATCTTTGACTTTGGGAGATGTCACTTGACATCTCCAAGTCTCAGTTTCCTAATTTTAAAAATGAGGTGATTTAGATTAGATGGTCTCTGAAGTCCCTTCTAGATGAAAATATGAGTCTTTGACCCAAATTTTGCCATTGACATTTACTAATTGTGTGTCTCTGGGCAAATCATTTAATCTGTTTTTGCCTTAAGAAACTCCCTAGAACTTATCCACTAAATCAGAAGCCCCTTAAGACCTGCATCATAACACCTAAAGGACTTTATTCCCATTTGTAAGTTGGAGAAAGTTAGGCTTTGTATACCTCACTTTCATTTCCATGTTCGCTTCCTTACTGCTTTCCATCGAGAATCTATCATCCTTTGAGATCAGAGACAGTATAGCGTTTTGGGTTCAGAGTCATGAAGATCTAAGTTCAAATCTCATTTCAGATACTTATTAGCTGTGTAACACAAAACAAGTCACTTAACTTCAGTTTCTTCAACTGTAAAATAGGGAAAATAACACCACTTGTTTCTCAGGGTTTTTTTTTTACGATTGAGTAAGATAATATTTGTAAAGTTCCTGGCAAATAATTCCCATTCTCTCTGCTAAATCCATCTAGATATGTAATCCTGGATCACTCAGGGAGAAGCAGTCTTCTTCTCCTCCTCAACACTAATCCTTGGGCACTTCAATTTATATGTTGATGGTTCCTGAAATGCCCACAATAGCTACTACTACTATTACTACTACTACTACTACTACTACTACTACCTACTACTACTACTACTACTACCACCATCTAACATTTATATAGCCTATATACAGTTTGCAAAGAAATTTATCAATATTATTTTATTTGATCTTCAAAACTCCGAGAGCCATGCCATTTTACAGATGAGGAAACTGAGGCTGTTAGTGATTAAGTGATTTGCCTTGGGTAACACAGTTAGCAAGTAAGTGAGGTTGAATTTGAAGCTAGGTCTTCCTGACTCCATATCCAGAGTTCTATCTACTGTGTTACCTAGCAGTCTCTTTTGTATCCCACTGCATCAATATTTTTTAACTCCCATGATATGTACTTTAGTCTACTGCATCCACTGGTCAAATTCTTGAAGTCATCATCACTCACAAGTTTACTTCCCCTATCCTTAATTATGATCTTATAGACTTGCACTAGGTAGCATAGTGGATAGATTGCTAGGTTTGAAGTCAGAAAAATCTAAGTTCAGATCCTGCATCAAACACTTACTCCCTTTGTTACCATAGACAGGTCATATAACCTCCTGGATAAGCCTTAGTTTTTCTTATCTATGCAAAGGGGATAAATAATAGCACCTGTCTTCCAGATTTGTTTTGAGGATTGAATGAGTTAATCATTACAAAATGCTTTGCAAACCTTAAATACTATATAAATATTAGCTTTTATAATTAAGAGAGTTAAAGAGATAAAGCAATTGTGTTAGTTTTATATCTTCAATCTGCAGTAGGTTTTCAGTAAATGATTGTTGAATTGAATTAAATTTGACCAAGATTATGCAACTAATTAGTGATATAACCAGGTCTAGAACCCAGGTCTCCAGCTTTAAGGTCCATGACTCTTCTGTGGTTGTTCAATCATTTTTCAGTTATGTCTGATTCTTAATGTGACCCTGGAGTCTTCTTGGCAAAGATACTATAGTGGTTTGCTGTTTCCTTCTTCAGGCCATTTTACAGTTGAAAAAATTGAATTAAGCAGGATTTAATGACTTGTGCAGAGCCATACAGCTAGTAAGTGTCTGGGTCCATATTTGAACTCATGAAGATGAGTTTTCCTGATTACAAACACCGTGCACTGTGTCATCTTAGGACTCTCTCAACTCTTTATTAAGACTTCTTCCATGGACTTTTTTGAGCATGAAAATCACAAATTAGTAACTATACATAAAATGGTTAAAATAGTAAGGAAGTGATTAGTACAAACATAGATAAAAATGTTTTCCCCTTGTATATCTCCAATCTGCATTTGTGGGCATTTCTGACTGTTCCTGGTCTTAAGACTGAGCTACAAGCAGATCCAGAGATGCTAAAAAGGACATTTCAGTTAGATACTTTCTCCAATGTAGATTCTTTGAGCAAATTGGCACTGCAATCTCAGCAAGGTCCCTGTCATCCTGGTTATGGGTGCTATGTCAATTTGGATTATTCTCAGTGAGGTCCAGAGTTCCAAAATTGGTTGTCTGTCTTCTTTTCCCAGGCATGCTGAAACTGTTGCCAAACCTTCTCATTACTCTAAAAATCCACATCTGAGAAATATAAATTAGCACCAAAATGAAGGAAACAGGAGGAAGAACTAGAAAATCCAATGAGTTCATTGGGTTTCATTAATTTTTTAAAAATCTGTAACTGTCTGTCATTTCATTTAAAATCCAGTCTCTAAACTGTGAGAGACTCATCATCAAAATGGAGAGGAATTTATTCTTTCTTCACCAAAAAGGTTCTAACATTATAATGATTCTAAGGAGGATAAATCCTTGATTGTGATCCTTATAGGCAAGTGGGAATAGTACTTTCTATAGAAGCCTTGGAAAAATAGTTCAAATGTAATCTCATTAATCTTAGCCCAGTGAAGTAAGTGTCAGTAGTCTATCTGGCCTCATGGCACATTGATGAATGCTGAATGAATTAAAAAAAAGAAATATTGATGAGATATACTTTTTTCTCTTTCCAGTCTGTATAAACCCACTTTAAAATAGAGCCAGGCACAGGGAAGGCTGAAATGACTTTGGGCTATTAAAAGATAACTTAATGGTAGGGCTCAGCAACATGACTCATGTCTCCTGGTTTCTCCTCCAACAATTGAAATAACTACTTATTTTATTATTTCTTTTCCATGAAATTGCTATTTGGGAGAGATGATAGAAAAGGGAAGGAGGCATAGAAACTTGGCACAACTTCAATAAGTCAGCATAATTTAGCTAGAGGAAATATCAACTGATTTTTCATATTTTCTCCTTATTTTCTTTCTTTTATAATAAAAAAGAATTTATTAAGCACACATTAGGTAGCAAGTACCATGTCAAGCACTGGGGATAACAACAGAAAAAATAGTCCTTGCTCAAGTTCACATTTTTCTTTTTGGAGGGAGGAAGAAAACCCATAAAAGAGAGTTCAATTGGCAGTCAAAGGAAAATATGAACAAAAGTCCTAAGAGTGCACAGAGGAGCAGATGATAAGGCCCAAAAACCTTTAGGTTAAGTCAGTAGGTCAGAGGAGAGTGTTGGAGTACTGCAAGGCATACAGGCAGGGCAAATAGTAAGGTCAGGAAATCATTAGAAGTTAGTAGAAGGAGGGGCAACAAAGTGATACAGTGAATAGAACACCAGTAGAAGAGTCAGGAGGACTTGAGTTCAAATACAGCCTTAGACCCATACTAGCTATATGATCCTGGGTAAGTCATTTAACCAGATTGAGGGTCAAACAGCAGAGGCAATAGCAGAGTGATTGTAAGTAAAGTCTGTCTAAGACTCCATCTTACCTGAAAGAAATTAATACAAGTCATTAGAGAAATTAAGCAGTCTGCATAGGTTCTGATGGCCAAGGGCAAGAACCGTGCAATTTACAATTTAGTTGGACCTTACAGAGATGAGGTGATATCTACCTTTCTTAAACTAGTGAATATGAATAATTCTTATAGTTGCCAAGGGTCAGCTTTTCTCATTTGTTTATGTTTATTTTTTTAAGAAATCTAAAACATTAGTACAAAGAAAAGCCTTGAAAGCATATGAAGAAAACAAGGGAGGAAAATGTCCAAAGACAGTCATGGGTTATAGAGAAATGTGACAAATGAAAACCCAAAAGATGGAGTTTCTGAGTAATTAATGATTATTTTATTAATTAAGTTATCTACCAAATTGATGGTCAGTGGTTTTTCTTAGTAACCAAAGACACTGAATGCCTTATATATTTTTTTGAAAGGGAATGTCCTTGATAGGAGAAATTAACCCTGACAGTAGACATTTATATGAGGAGAGGAACTAAAGGTTTTCAGCTATTACTGCTGAGATCATGTCTTGATCACAAGACTCTGCTGTCTTCAGTACTCTGGACAGAGGAATTCATCTCCACTTAGAGCACTTTGATTTTCTCCATGAGTTGGAAGATCCTATCAAAGGGACATGGGAGTATTCCCTAAAGGCAAGAATTCACTTAGCTTAAATTCTTGGGGGGTATTACTCAGGGTAGAGGAGCATGAGAATTAGGGCAACCTTATCTGTCAGTCATATCCTTCAGATACTCTTTGACTAACCTACAAGAATTGGAGGTTTACAGAGGAAATAAAAAGCCTGTATCCTAATGGGCTACTAATATAATAGAAAACAATTATTTTCCTCAGAAATAAGGAGAAGTGAAAATGGTCAACAATTTATATTGAAGAGTTAAACAGGATTTAGCCTCATGCTAAATTCAACCTCTGTAAATATTGATTGAATCTTCTCACTTTCTGGTTTCTTGTCTGACTAATCTTTGAGTTTCTGTTCATCCATCAATCTCTGAATAAGCAAGAAAAAAACTTCCACTCAACATTCATTTCCTGAGTCATATTATCCAGCTTTTAGTTAAAGTGCTTTTAGTGGACAACATATTATTTCAATTTGTTTTCCAGTCATTTCCTTCTAGTTTAATTTAGTCATTAAAACCTTTGCAGACAAGTTGACTTATCTGTAGCAATGAGTTTCTCCATATTTTGGATCTTTTCTTGCTCAATTCCTTCAGCAGTTGCTTCTAATGTTCTTCTACTGAGGCAGTTATATGATGCAGTGAATAATATGTAGGACTTTGAATTAGGAAGACAAATTCAAATCTTGACTCTGGGTTAGTTACTTAACCTCTGTCTGCCTCAGTTTCTTCAAATAGAAAATGGGGATAATAATCCGAGTGTTGTAAGGATGAAATGAGAAAATTTTTGTAAAGTGCTTAGCACAGAACCTAGCCCATATTAGGTACTTAATAAATGTTTGTTCCAATTCTTACCATTTGGTTTGTTATACAGAATGTGCACCACATTTATTATTGATAGAATAAATTGCACACAACTCATTAATAAAGAGAAATTGTATGTTCTGATGACTATGGGTCTGATTTAGTTGTCAGATTAGACCTACTGTACTTTGATATAGGCACAAAGCATTACAATTTCTCATACATAATATGAATGTAAGGTTTCCTGACAGTCTCTAGTACAAAACACAGTGCATGGAATATAGTAGGCATTTAATAAATGATGATTTGAATCAATTCAGTAACAGAAAGAATTCAAAATCAGATTTATGATAGAATGACAGCAATTCAAAATTTCTTATATAAGAAGGAATGCTGATGCTGAGCAAGATGAGCAGAACCAGAAAAACATTATTCACCCTAACAGCAACATGGGGTTGATGATCATCCTTAATGGACTCACTCATTCCATTAGTGCAACAATCAGGGACAATTTTGGACTATCTGCAATGGAGAATACCATCTGTATCCAGAGAAAGAAATGTGGAGTTTGAACAAAAACTATTACCTTCAATTTAGGGGGAAAAAACCTGTTATCTTATTATGTAATTTTATTATCTCTTATACTTTATTTTTCTTCCTTAAGGATATGATTTCTCTCTCATCACATTCAATGTAGATCAATCATCAAAACAATGTAAAGTCTAAGAGACTGCCTTCTGTGGGGGGGGTGAGGAGAGGGGGAAAAAAGAATAGTGGAAAAAATTGTCAAACTCAAAATAAATAAAATCTTTCTTTAAAAAAAGGGATGGAGGCTCTTTATCATCAGAATGGTCAAAGTTAAAATGCTTTTGGACCACTTTCCTTTCTTTATCTTCAGGTCCAAAGCCAACTATGATGAATATTTCCAAATCCCCACCCCCTTGGGATACATTAATGAGACAAATGACCATTCTGAACTCTCTAGCAAATCATGAAGTAAGAGTTTCAAAGGACCTTAGAGAAGATATATTCTAATGTCTCATTTAATTTATTCATTCTCTGTATGATGCTGCCTTTGATTGCTTACTATCTTGGGAAAGTGATAGCAAGTTTGGGCTTCAGTTTCTTTATCTTCAAAATGAGGTTAGGTGGGGGGTTTGACTAGATGACCTCTAAAGTTCAAACCTAGGTCTATGATTCATTGATTGTGGGATCCCTGATAAATGGTCATAAATTCTTTGAAAATTTCCATTGATTAGGAACTTACAGCCTCAGGAGACAGTCTAGTAAAGCAAATTGAATTGAAATTAAATGAATTCAGTTAAGATAATTCAGTTAAGATAGTATTGCAAAAGTTTACATACAAACCCAGTTCTTTCACACAAAGCCTAGAAATTTTCTTAAAACAACTCCAGAAAGATCAATAATAAAGAACACTGTAAAGAAAGAAAAATGAGCTCTTTCCCCCCAAATTTTGGAAAATGCTGGGAAGAAGACCACCATTGATGCATAGAGGGATCTCTCTATGAAAAGCAGCCTGAGAATGGGTAAATGTAGAAGGAGAAGAGGGAAAATCAAGGAGAAGGGCTCCCAGAGAAGCTTCTGCTTACTCAGGTAACCACCTAGAAGCCTACAGGGGCAGTAAAAGGATCTGATAACAAAGAAACTAGTTGGTGTTCCCTCAAGTGAAACTGAAATCAGAAAGCACTCTGATCTAGTCATTGTGAACTCAAACTTTTAGAATAGAAGTGGGTAAGAACTAGAAACCAAGATTACAGTACAGAGAGACAGGATCTGGCCACAAACTCCCGAGGGCTCTGGATTCACAGCAGAAGACAGTATCAACTTGTCACAAGTGTCAGGAAGGTTGTGTAAGAATCCTGAGATAATCGTGATACCAGCATCCTAATGGAGATCTTAGAGTCACAAAAGAAAATGAGGAAAACAAAATCTTGCTGAGGATAGTATGTACAATATACCACCAAAAGACTCAGATAGAAACTGGTGATTAGGGCAGAAGGTAGGGCTTAATTCCAATGCACCAATCTAGTATGAAAGTGGCAGCAGCATGCAAACTATATATATATATATATATATATATATATATATATATATATATATTTATAGAGAGAGAGAGAGAGAGAGGGGGGGGGGGGTGGATAGGCCAAACAAGGCCTATTTAACCAATCTAAGATGACAAGATGGACTGACCTCAGCACAAAACCTATAACCAAGAACATGCAAAAAAATATAAATAAAGAGAATAACATATTGAACACAATGAAAACAAATACTACAGCTTAAGAGAATCTTGAGAGGCAAACCAAGAACATAACTCCACAAACAAATAAACAAGTTATCAGAGCCTTAGAGAAAGAAGATACTTAGCCCTGAGAATTAGCCTTAGTTATAATCCTTGTACAATAAGCAAAAAAAAAAAAAAAACAAACCAAAGAATAAAAAAAATTAAAAATAGAGAGTTTTTAGAAAAGATATTTTCCATTCTTTATTCAACATATGTAATAAAATGTGTATGGAAAAAGTAGAACGGAGAAAACAGAAGTCAAAGTCTATAAGAGACATATATTAAAACAGGACAAAAATAAAATCCCGGGGAGCGGCCAGGTGGTGCAGCGGATAGAGCACTGGCCCTGGAGTCAGGAGTACCTGAGTTCAAATCCAGCCTCAGACACTTAATAATTACCTAGTTGTGTGGCCTTGAGCAAGCCACTTAATCCTATTGCCTTGCAAAATACATTAAAAAAGAAAAAAATCCTGAAAAATAGAGAGAAGTGTAAAATATTTTTCTGTTAACAGCAGCTGACAGAAAATAGTTGAGAGATTTAGAAATGTCAAATCCTCTGAAAACCAAGACAAAATTTAAAAAAAAAATATAAGAAACCATAAACAATAATTGCCCAAATATATTGGAACTAGAAGGTAAAGTAAAAAATAGAAAGAATTCATAGATCATTCTTGATAAAAATCACAAACTAAGACTCCCCCAGAAATGATAACCAAAATCCAGAGTTTGCAAGTACATTTTTAAAATTCTCTAAGCAGTTAGAGGGTTTAAGTATTGGGGAAACTACAATCAAAATTATTCAAGTTTTGGCAGTAAGATCATATAAGAAAAAAGAAATCCTGGAATAATAAATAAATGTAATAACAAAATAATAAAATATAAAAGATAAATTATAATAAAAAATAAGTTACATTGTAAAAATGAGTGAAAAAGGTGACAGAATGGACTTTTAATAGAAGACTTCCAAGTATTCATAATGAAAATACTCCAGAGCTGAGTAAAAAGTTTGAAACAGAAAAAAGAAGTAAAAAAAAAACCAAGGAAGATAAATCCATTTGAGCATTTGGGATACTAAATGAAGAAATAACTGAGGGAGAGGAATTTACTATTTCAAACAAATTTAGGGTGTGATATCTTTTTCTTACCTGAACTAGATAAATAAAGACCAAATAATCCTTAAGTATCTTAAAATAAAGGAGAACACAGTGGGGGGAAAGGTAGATTTCAGAAAGAATAAAGACAGTAAAAGAGGAAATAGGGCAGAATTTGGTAAACCAGATATTTTTTTAAAGCAAGGGTAGCAAACTTATTTTCAGAAAAAACAACAGTGAAAATAAAAGTGTCTAAGTAAAAATAAAAGCAGCAGAGAAGGAAAATTATTCTTTTTTTAAAATTTATTTTGAGTTTTACAATTTTCCCCCTAATCTTCATTCCTTCCCTCCCCTACCATCCCCACAGAAGGCAGTTTGTTAGTCTTCACAATGTTTCCATGATGTACACTGATCTAAGTTGAATGTGATGAGAAAGAAATCATATCTTTAAGGAAAAAAATAAAGTATAAAAGATAGCAGAATTACATAGTAAGATAACAGGTTTTTTCCCCTAAATTAAACGTCTTTGGTCTTTTTTCAAACTCCATGATTCTTTCTCTGGATATAGATGATATTCCCCATCATAAATACCCCCAAATTGTCCTTGATTTTTGCACTGATAGAATGAGCAAGTTGGTCATCAACCCCAGAAACAACATTATTCTTAAAGACACAATATATATTGAAACAATAGTGATCTTAATATATGTGTACTAAATATCATGTTATGTGAGTACTTGCAAAAAAAATGAATTAGAGGAAGAAATAACAAAACCATAATAGTTGGAACTTTCATGTGCCCCTTTCAAAACTGATCATATATAGCAAAAAAAGATATAATATATATATATATATATATATGTATATGAAAGTAGCTAAAGATCTGAACAGAACTTTTGATAATTTGATATGATAGATCTCTGTCAGTTAATGAATGAATAAAAAAAATTGATTATGTGTTAAAGATATACAACTCTCATAAACAAATGAAAGTAAGCAGAAATATTAAACATATTTTAGACACTACAGCACAATAAAAGTTATAATCAATAAAGAGCATTTTAAAAAGAAATCTGACTTAAATGGACACTGAGAAAGTAAAGAAAATGAGAACTATGATATTATTTGCCAAAATTTTTTGGATGATAAAGTAGTCCTGACAGGAAAAGTTATAACTTTAAACAATTTCATTTTTAAAAAAAAGATGAAAAACAAGTGTACATGCAAATAAAGATTACCAAAAACTCCAAAACTCCTCCAAAGCACAAAAATATAAATCTGAAAACTAAAAAAATTACTGTGTTGATAATTAAAATGAGTAATTTTAAAAGGTAATTTCCCCAATCTGTCAAAATTAAAAGGAAGAGAACCGCAATGTCCAATTTTAAAAATGAAGATGAACAATTCACAGCAAAAGAAGAAAAAATGGAAATCATTGCAAATTATTTGTCCCACTATATGCTAATAAAATTCATAAATTCATTTGATGAATGTTTCTCAAAAAATATCCAGGCTATCAGATAAAGAAATAAAGGAAGTCTTATGGGGTTGTGGAAGTTCCTGTGGAACTCTAGAACAAACTAGATTTACAAATAAATTCTATTAATCAGTTAAAGAATAACCAGTTTCAATATTACATAATTTTCAAAATAATTGTGTTTGTAAAAAATAGGGAAAGACAGAAACATATTTGTCCCTTAAGACAAATATGGTTCTGATAAGCTGGGGAAATGAGGAAGCATAGAAAAAAATACTCCAAATTTCTAATGAAAATTAGTGGGAAAGTTTCTGAATAAAATTTTACAAAAGATTATTGTAAAATATTTAAAAGATGAGAAACTATGACCAGATTGAACTTAGACTGAGATTTCAGTTGGTTCACTATGAAGGAAACTATAATGATAATATTCCATACCAATAACAAAAATAGTTCAAATCACATGATTACATTAATGCAAAAAAGCCATTTGAGAAGGCATCAGTTTAAATTATATGAACATATTAACATATAGAAAAAATCAATAATTAGTTTTGTAAATAGTATGTATCTAAAAATTAAGAGAAAAAATAGTATTCTTTCCATAAACATTAGGATAAACTAGGTAAGAAGTACATTATTTTTATTAATAATATTTACTATAGTTATTAAACTTGAGGAATAAGCATAGGATACAAAATCATAAATTTTTACAGTTGAAATGATGATTTATTTAGAGAATACTATTAAAATCAACTAAAACTAATCAAAAGAAGGTATACTTGTAGTTAAGTAGAAAGTTATAAAACATCCACAAGCGCACTCACTTTTCTGTATATTAGCAATAAAACCTACAAGAAGAAATAGAAAATAGTTTGTGTTAAAAATAACAAGAATGTATAAAATATTTTGGACTGAAGTTACCATGATATACTTAGGAATTATATCAATATAAACACAAAACTCTTTAGGGAAGTAAAGACAGGCATAAATAATTGTAGAAATATTGAGTGTTCATAATTAAGCTGTACCAATATAATAAAAGTGATAATGCCACCTCAATTTATCTATAGGTTCAGTTTTATATGAAGCAAACAAAATTGATTGGAAGAGTCAAGGGTCAAGAATTTTATGGGAAATTCTGTATTTAAAAAAGTGTAAAAGAAGTGTATCTTTTAATAGAAAACTTCAACCATATTTCTTTAAAATAGTAATCATCAGAAATATTTTTTGCTGGCTAAAAATTTCCCAGAAATACTATCAATGAACATGAAAACTGTGAGTTCAAAGTTAGAACACAATAGTAATGAAATATATGAGAAAAAAGACAACTTGCAACTTCAATATGGGAGGACTTTTTCCTCTCTGTAGAATCCTCATTCTCACCTTGAGCCAAGACTTAACTCTTATGGAGATTGATAGCTCCTTGAAGTTGCTTCTGTCTTTGAATGACTATCTGCATTCTCTGTAATACTGGAAGCAGTCTCTCTTATTGTTCTAGCAGCTTCTTTTCAAAGCAGTTGTGCTATCATCCCATCCTATTTTGTTCCTTTGTTTTCTTTTCCATCTCATAGCTGGGCAGTCAATCCCTGCCATTTCTAAAAAAAAAAAAAAGAAAAGTTCAAGTGGACTTTTTCAGTCCATCTTCTCCTTTCAACTTTTCCTAGTTGGGCAGTATTAGGGGTTGAAGTTTCTTGTGGAAAAAATGATACTCTAACAATAGATCCCTTGATGGTCCTATGCATAAGATTTCAAGCTAGCTGGATACATGAAAGCTTGGAGGGAGGATGCTGTTGTTTTATCATTTTCAATTGAGTCTGAGGCTTGACTTTGGGATTTTCTTGGTAAAGATACAGAAGTGGGTTGACGTTTCCTTCTCCAGCTCATTTTACACATGAGGAAACTGAGGCAAATAGGATGAAGTGACCTGCCCAGAGTCACTCTGATAGACGTGTTTGAGATAAGATTTGAACTCAGAGCAATGAGTATTTCTGACTGCAAGTCTGGTACTCTATCGTCTGAGCTACCTAGCTGGACAGATTTGAATAAGACAGCTTCTCTGGTGTGAATTTTAAAGATTTTTATCTTGTTGATTTTTGTCTTCTTTTTTCTATGGATTTAACTTTATTGTATATTTGGCATATAATTGTTTTTGTTTTTGAGATTTAATAAGTTGGTTTGGAGAAAGTTATTCACCATTATTTCTGATCATATTAGCAGAAAGCATTCTTCAGCATGTTTTTAAGTACTCATTGTCCTTGACTTTTAAACATATATATGTTTAAATAAAGTTATATATATATATATATATATACACACTATATGTTGTTTCATATTTTTTAATCTGTAATTGTCTAGTAGTGTTTGACACAAATAATTACTTAATAAATGTTTATTGATTTATACATAATGATTTCCAGCAACTATCAGAAGAATTTTGATCTTATTTGCATAAAATTATAATTATTGAGTCATTTGAAATGAGTCACATAATCATGTGATCTTTTTCTTCTAGATCAAATATAAAATCTTCTGTTTTGCATTGAAAATTGACTTTTTCCTAGTTTTCCAGTTTTGTTTTTGTTTTTTTTTACATTTTCCTCCTCTTTGGAAAGTCAGTGATGAATAGCATTGGTCTACTCACTGTTACACACAGACACACACACACACATGCACAAAATCTCCACTCAACTCCCAGCTCTGCCTTTGCATATCTAGAATTCTCTCCCTCCTGAATTCTAACACCTAGGTTCCCTAATTTCTTTCAAGAGTACTCAATTTCTACCTTTTGGAGGAGATTTTCCTCAGTTTTGCCCTTTGCCCCTTCAATTGCCTTTCTTTTGAGATTTCCTTCCATCTACTTGGTATATTTTGTGTATCTACATACTTAATTACATGTTAGCTCCCATAGTACAATGTAGCTCTTTTGAGAGCAAAGAGTACTATTTATTTTCTTTTTTGTGTATCCCTAGAACTTAGCACAATTCCTACCATCTAAAAATACTTAATACACATGTGACATATATGTATATATATATATATTTGTGTTTATGTTTTAATCCAGATATAAACTGCTTTTGAAAATGAATTGACTTATCTCAACCTTAATTCTAAAGACACATATAACTTGGAATCTAATTCATTTGTGTATCATAAATCATTTCAGTAACCAGGAAAGAAATTCCAGAATATATCTATGAAAAATAAATCATTCACAACAATTACATATTTAATGAAAAATGCAATTTACTACTTGAATAAACTGACTGTAATCTATTTTATTCAATACTAAAGCAAAATATTATTTAAAAAATAAATATATTGTTGATTATGCTGGTTTCATCACAATATTTGGAGATGGATTCACCAAAGGGCTGTTTAGCAAGTGATGGTTTTTGTTCTTTTATTTCTGCTTATGGTATCTCAGATAATATAACATGGAAAAGTTGGGTTGTGTGTCAATGGAGAGAGTGGCCACATTAATGAAATCACTGATCTTCTGGAGAAAGGTCTCTAAGATATGTTCCCAGTTATGCAAATACAGATGTATTTTCAATCTATTCAATTGAAAAAAAAAGATTGAGTTCTTTCTCCCTGCCCAAAGCACTATGCTGAATGTTGAGAAAAATAGAAAGAGAAAACACAAAGATGATCGCTCTGTCCTCTATTGTGGTTTAAGAGATAGAAGAGATTTTCACAAAATATAGCATCTTTTAGGGGAGATATAAACTAATTTCTACAAAGATTCTTGGGGGGGCTGAGCCAAGATAGTGGCAGAAGAGCCTCTCCTAGATGCTCTCTCCAAAATATTTCACAAATCTTAAATTATGACTCTAACTGATTTTTTTGAGAGACAACCCACAGAAAGATCCAGTGAGGCAATTCTCCAGCCTAAGGTAACCTGCATAATGGTGGGAAAAACTCTGTTCCACAGGGTTAGAGGGGTGGCTCCACCAGAGTGAAGGAACTTCAGCCTGCTGGGAACAGCCCCAGGGCACCTGGGAACCCTGGCTCCTGGCAGCAGAAGCAGTTTCCTGACCTGCCAAACACAGTTTAGAAGATCAGCAAGGAGACCTCTGCCAAAACAAGTGTGAAGCCCAGGCCCTCAGCGCGGTCATGGCACTCAGGCCGTCCTGACAGCCCAGATCCAGAAAATGGAAGCAGGTCTGTAGAGTCTCCTTTAAGTCATTTAACCAGTTCTCCAACTGATGGGCATCCCCTCAATTTGCAAATCTTTGCCACTACAGAAGGAGCTGTTAGGAATATTTTGGGACATATAGGATTTTCCCCATTTTTTATAATGTCTTCTAGATATAGACCTAGAATTGGAATTGCTTGGTCAAAGGCAATGAACAGTTTTATTGCTCTTTGATAGTTCCATATTGCTCTCCAGAGTGTTTGGATCTCTTCACAACTCTACCAGCAATACATCAATGTCCCAACCTCTCCAACCTTGATCATTTTCCCTTTTTATCATTTTGGACAATCTGACAAGTGTGAGGTGATACCTTATAGTTGTTTTAATTTGCATTTCTCTAATCAATAATGATTTGGAGCATTTTTTCATTTTATATATAGCTATAATAGCTTCATTTGAAAACTACCTAATCATATCCTTTGGCCATTTATCAATTGGGGAATGATTGTAACCTTATTTTGATGTAGTTCTCTATATATTTTAGAAATGAGACCTTTATCAGAACTCCTAGTTATGAAGTTTCTTTCCCAGCTTTCTGCTTTCCTTCTAATTTTGGCAGCATTCACTTTATTAGTGCAAAACTCCTTTAATTTAATATAGTCAAAATCATTCATTATGCAGTTTATAATGTATTCTAATTCTTGTTTGGTCATAAATTTATACCCTTTCCATTGAGCTGATGATTAGAGTATTTCTTGATCTATTAATTTATCTATAGTGTTGCCCCTTTTGTCTAAATTCTGTACCTATTTTGACCTTATTTTAGTATAGGATGTGAGATGTGGCTCTATACCTAGTTTTGGCCTTATTCTTTTCTAGTTTTCCCAATAATTTTTATTAAAGTAAGTTCTTATCCCAGAAGCTGATGTCTTTGGTTTGTCAAACAGCAGATTGCTGTAGTCATTTACTGCAGTTTCCTTTGAACCTGTTCTAATCCACTGATCTGTTATTCTATTTCTTAATGAGTACCAGACAGTTTTGATGATTGCTACTTTATAGTATAGTTTTGGATCTGGTAGAGTGAGACCACTTTCCTTTACCTTTTTTTCCCATCAGTTCTCTTGCTATTCTTGACCTTTTTTGTTCCTCTGGATGAATTTTGTTACTATTTTTTCTAGCTTGGTAAAGTAGTTATTTATTTGGTAGTTTGGTATAGCACTGAATAAGTAATTTAATGTGAGTAGAATTGTCATTTTTATTATATTAGCTCGATGTAATCGTGAGTAACATTTTTTCCAATTATTCTGATCTGACTTTATTTGGGTGAGAAGTACTTTATAATTGTGTTCATACAGTTTCTTGGTTTGTCTTGGGAGATAGATTCCCAGGTATTTAATGTTGTCTACAGCTACTTTAAATGGAATTTCTCTTTTTATTTCTTGCTCTTGGGATTTATTGTGCATAAATAGAAATGCTTATAATTTATGTGGTTTTATTTTATATCTTGCTACTTTTGCTGAATTTGTTAATTGTTTTAAGGAGTTTTTAAGATGATTTTTTTGGGATCTTATATCATATCAGGATCTTATCATATCACCTACAAAGAGTGAAAGCTTTGCTTTCTCTTTGCCAGATATGATTCCTTCAATTTCTTTTTCTTCTCTTATTGCTACAAAGAGCATTTCTAATACTATATTGAATAGTAATGGTGATAATGGGCATCCTTGATTTTATTGGAAATGCTCCATTTATCTCCATTACATAAAATCTTTGCTGATGATTTTAAATGGATACTATTTATTATTTTAATGAAAATTCTGTTTATTTCTAAACTTTCTAGTGTTTCTAATAGGAATGGATATTATATTTTATCAAAAGTTTTCTCAGCATCTATTGAGATAATCATATGATTTCTGTTGGTTTTTCTATTGATATATTCAATTATGTTGAATGTTTTCTTAATATTGAACCATTCCTGCCTACCTGATATAAATCCTACCTGATCATGGTGCAATATCCTAGTAATAATTTGCTGTAGTCACATTGCTAAAATTTTATTTAAGATTTTTGCATCAATATTCATTAGGGAGATTGGTCTATAATTTTCTTTGTTTTGGTTCTTCCATGTTGTTTATGACACCATGTTGGTGTCATAAAAGCAGTTTGACAGAACTCTTTCTCCTACTTTTTAAAAATAGTTTAATTCACTTATAAATCCATCTAGACCTGAAGACCTTTTCTTGAGGAGTTTATTTATGGTTTCCTCAATTTCTTTTTCTGAAATAGGGTTAAGTATTTCATTTCCCCTTCTGTTAATCTGGGTATTTTGTATTCTTGTAAATATTCATTCATTCAGGTTGTCCAATTTATTGACATACAGTTGCTTTGAATTATCTCTTAATTTTCCTCTTGTTAGTGCTTAGTTTACCTTTTTCTTTTTTTGATACTGACAATTTGGCTATCTTCTTTCTGATTTTTTTTAAAATTAGATTAAGCAAAGGTTTGTCTATTTTATTGACTTTTTCATAAATCCAACTCTTAGTTTTATTTATGAGATCAATGGTTTTCTCACTTTCAATTTTATTCATCTCTCCCTTGATTTTTAGAATTTCTAATTTGATATTTAATTGGGGATCTTTAATTTGTTCTTTTTTCTAGGTTTTTTAGTTGCACACCCAATTCATTGATCTCCTCTTTCTCCATTTTATTCATATAGGCATTTAGAGATATAAAGTTTCCCCTCAAAACTGCCTTGGCTGCATTTCATAAATTTTGGTGTGATGTCTCATTAGAATCATTTTCTTGGATATAATTATTATTTGTTATTTGCTTTTTGATTCATTCATTTAAGATAACATTTAATTTCAATTAGTTTTTTATTTCTCTTTCCATGACCATTTATTACATGCAATTTTTATTGCATCATGGTCTGAGAAGTGTATATTTATTATTTCTGCCTTTTTGCATTTGTTTATAAGGTTTTTGAGCCAGTACATGGTCAATTTTGGTATAGGTGCCATGTATTGCTGCATGGGGTGATATCTTGACTCTCACAAGAATTGGATTTAATGAGGCAGAGGTGCATAAGTTTGTTACCTCACTATCTCTTCCAAAGCTTCTGAAGTTCAATGGCAAGACAAAAGTCAGGTTGACTGGCAATGATTACCTGAAATACAGACTTTGGAGTCTTTGACATTTGATCATTTCTAAGCATGTCACCTTTATGTCTGTTGCAACAAATTGTTGCCTCTACTCATTCTACCAGGTGAAGTTTCTACATACTTAGGATAGCCATTCGTCTATTTCATCAATGGGGTTGAGGTCTACTGATTATCTTCAACCCATTTTAGCAGTCTATCAAGATGATTTTACTGGGGTGTGACCAATACACATGCTATAGCTTTTTAAGTCACTGCCAAGTTGCCAATTAATATTAAGTATGAAGTAATTAATTATTGCATATTGAATTGAAAAACTGGATATTTTTTTAAAAATCTGGTATCTCATGATATTTTGCTTGTATTCATTTGGAATTCTGAATGAGACAATATACAATTTTTGTTTATAAAACTGAGGCCTAAATTTCCCAACCAGAACTTTAGATTAGTCTATTGCTTTTCAAATTCTCCAGTAATTGGGGGACTTAATATTCTCCCCCAAATGAATCCATTCAATAAAAATTTGTTAATTCTTTCAACCTTTCAGCATGTTTCAAGTATTGTGTGTCAGGGACTATGTAATGTATGGGGGTCTAAGGAAAAAAGCAAAAGTAGTCCCTGCCTGCAAGAAACTTCTCTTCTAATATGGAAACCAACCCAGACATAAACAGGAAACTATGAGATAAGTAGATGAAGCCTTAGAAGGAGAGTGATGAGCTCTGTTACTGGGAGGGACTGGGAAAAGCTCACTGGAAGGGATGGCACTAGGATTAAGTCTTAAAAAGAAGTGAGAAGCACTAAGAGGAAAAGCACAGAGGGAGAGCATTACAGGCATGGGGTACAACTAATCAAACCCAGAGGAAAAGGAGATGGAGTGTCATTGATCATGTGACATAATGAAGAGGTTCTTTTGTTACAAGATAAAATTTTATTTGTTTTTAATAATGTCAACAAAGTACACTGGAAAGAACAAAAAAGTAGATGCCAAGAGTTTGGGGTTCCAATTCTCACTCTTCCTAGCACTGACCTTAATGGGCTACTCTAGACTTTAATTTCTAGAAGAAATATTTTTCTATCTTTAGAACTACTCAAAGGACTCTGGACCACCTTATTAAACAATCCTACATGGTTGGAGTAGCTTATTGGTTTTTCTCCTTGGTCTTCATTTGATACCTTTTCAGAGCTTTGCTCAGATGTTACCTTAGAATTGGGTTACTCTGAGACATTTCACATTGTGCAAATTTAGAGATGCACAGATTTAGAAAAGGCACCCAAATGTTCACATGGTCTATCTGTGCCTAACCTGGGGTAGAGTTTGCATTGGTCTGACCAACCACAGTCAGATTCACTACAAGTTTTGTCTAACAGTGATGGTCATTTTGGTCCTCTTCTAGAACAAAGGACAACAACCATTGTCAACTTTGTTTTCCTAAATTTAAATTTTGAAGAGTTGTTGAAGTTTCTTACTAATAAACTTTCATTTGTTGAAAATATTTCTTCTTTATAAGCATTGTTAAGTTCCTATTAATACACTTTAAAAAAAATATCTTATTTACACCTGAGTTCAAATTCAGCCTCCTATACTTACTAATTATGTTACCCTGGATAAGTCACTTAACCTTAATAGCCTCAGTTTCATTATCTGCAAAATGAGGATAATGATTGGAATTACTGCCCAAGGCCTTTGAGGGAATAAAATCAGATAATATTTAAAAGGTGTTTTGCAAACTTTAAAGTATCATGTAAATTGTTTTATCATTATTAATATTATTACTCTATATAGCACTGTGCACCGAACAGCACTTTTAAAATGAAAGCAGCATGGTATTGTGGAATAAAAAAAAAAAAGATTGAGAGCTCCAAGATTTGGGATCTAGACCTTGCTTTTCCATTCATTCAACTACCTTGTGATGAAACCATGGGCATCTTAATAGTACAGTATACAAAAAGAATGGTTTTGACTGTATAAACTCCATTCCATCTTAACTCAAAGATTTTACATTTCTATTGTGGAGTTTAAATTTTTTTTTAGAAAACGATATTTTTTTATGTTTCTCCAATCATATAAAAAATGACAACTTGAGTTAACATCCATTCATTCATCTAATATTTAGAAATCACTAAATATGTGCCTCCTATGGGTCAGAAAATATGCTACACATATTGTTATGCTAGGATATGTGAGGATCACTAGGCCTGGAGTAAGAAAGTCTTGAGTTCAAATTCAGTCTTTGATACTTACTAGTTGTGTGACCCTGGGAAAGTCACTCCTGTTTACCTCAATTTCCTCTTCTGGAAAATAGGGATAATAATAGAACTTCCCTTTGAGCCTTGTTGTGAGAATAAAATGGGATAATGATTATATAGTACTAGGCAAATAATAGGTACTTTATAAAATGGTTATTCCTTTTTCTTTTCCCCTGAGGATAAAATTTAATATAGCTGTCCTTGAAGGACTAATAGGAAGGAGAGGACAAAGCAACACATACTCATGAAAGGATATCTAAAACATCAACAAAGTCTTTTTTGAGGAAGATAAGCTAGACCTCATGTAGTAAGTGACAATTGAATTGTGCTTTGAAAGAAGTTGTTGTTGTTTGTTCCTTATTTTTGAGGAGGATAATGACATCAGGGATGTGATGCCAAGATGTACAAGTGAATTGGACTTAATAGAAGGAGGGCTTTGCAAAGTCAATCTGGGGATTAGTTCATCTCATCAATTTTAGGCATTCATTTTTATGAAAATATCTTTTATACCACAACAGATGCTTGGTAATATGCTGAACATATTCACATGCTGGGTGATCATATTCTAAAATTTAATTTTTTTAGATGCTGTGAAATTTCATGATTTACAGTCACATTGTAACACTGGAAAAATAGTGGAATTTAAAAGAGATTTAAAAATTATTGGGCTATCTGAAAGCCACAACCAGGAGAAGAGCCTAGACTTCATTTTTTTCAGAAATAATACAGCAAAATTGCCCTGAGATCCTAGAAGCAGAGGGTAAAATAGAATTGAGAGAATTCACAGGTCACATCCTGAAAGAGATCCCAAAAGAAAAACTTCCAGAAATATTATAGCCAAATTCTAAAACTCCCAAATCAAAGAGAAAATTCTAAAAGCTGCCAGAAACAAACAATTCAACTACCGAGGCTCCTTAGTAAGGATTACACAGGATCTGGCAGCATCTACATTAAGGGCTCATAGGGATTGGACTATGATAGTCTGGAAGGCAAAAAATCTTGGTTTACAACCAAGAATCAACTACCCAGCAAAACTGAACATCTTCTTTCAGGGGGAAAGATGGACTTTCAATGAAACAAGGGACTTTCAAATTTTCCTACTGAAACAACCAGAGCTGAACAGAAAGTTTGATCTCCAAATACAGGACTCTGGTAAATCAAAGGAGTGAAAGAGTAGGACTAATTATAAGGAAGTCAATGATGTTGAACTGTTTGTATTCCTGCATGGGAAGAAGATATTGATAACTCATGAACTTTCTCATTTATAAGAGCTGTTAGAAAGAGCATATATAGACAGGACATAGGAAGGAATGAAATATAATGATATGATGTGGTAAAGGGATGGAGTCAATGGACGATGGGGGAAAGTAGTGGGAGGAATGAAAAGGAGATGAAGAAGAAGCTAAGAAATTCCACATAAGAGTCAAGAAAAAGCTTTTTCAATGAAGTGGGAAGGGGAAATGAGTGAGACTTCATTCTCATCAGAAATAGCTCAGAAAGGAAATAACATACACACTTAATAGGGTGAGGAAATCTATCTTACTCTAGAGAAAAATAAGAAGAAAGGGACTGGATAAGGGGGAATGGGGAAATAGGTGATAGAAGAGAGAGAAGATTGAGGGAGAGAGTATTCAGATACAACACACTTTTGGACAGGGCCAGGATGAAAGGAGAGCAAGAATAGAATAAATGAGAGTAGGGAGAAATAGAGTGGAGGTACAGCTAGTAATAGCAACTGTGGGAAAAATATTTAAACAACTTCTCTGGTAGACTTATGATAAAGAAAGCAACTCACCCCAGACTCAGAGCCATTGAAATCTGAACACAAACTGAAGTATAATTTTTTTTCTCTCTCTCTATTCTTGAGGTTTCTCATCTTCTTGGGGGTGGGTGGGTTTATGTTTACTCTTATAACACATTCAATTTACATCAATGCATGTCATGGAATCAATGTAGAGAATATCAGACATCCTTCTGTGTGGTGGGAGGGGGGAAATTGTAGAATTCAGAGCCTTGCAAAAAATGATGGGTACATATTACTATTGTATATAATTGAAAAACAAATAAAATGTTAAAAATAAAATAAGGGAAAAAAAGAGGGTTCCCTCATGAAAGACTCCCAGTACAGAGTTCAAGTGGAAGAGTAGTTCCCTTTGGAGTGCTGAGAATCTCCATTGTCAATGATATTCTCCTGAATAGCCATTAATGGTGCAATGTTAACAGGGCTGGAGGTCTCTAATAGAATACCCTAAAGATCTAAGCTTGTCCTTTAACAGTTTAACATTTTTAAATAAATGAGTAGGAATCAATAATCAATAATGATGCCGATTAAATCAATAATTTAATCAATAAAGGCAGAATTGATTACTTATCAAATTTGCTGCCAATACAAATTGTGGGAGATTTATTTAACACTCCTATTAAGAGATTTGATTTCCAAAAGGAACTGACAAACTAAGCACTGAGTTGAATACAGTAAGATGAAATTTTGTGAGGGTAAATGTAAAAGTAGTGTACATGGGTTCATAAAATAAACTCAGTAAGTTTAAGATTAGAAAATAGTTGCTCAGAGCACAACAATAACTGGAGATTACAATAGACTAGAAACTCAATGAGTCAGTACTTCAATGTGGCAGCTAAAAAAGGGTACCACAAATGCAGTCTACATTAAGAAGGGCATAATTTCTGCAAAGAGGAATGTGATAGTCATATTATACACTGCCCTTGTCAGACCGCACTTGGAATATTGTGTTCATTTCTGTTAACAGAGTTTAAGAAAATCACTGATAAAATGGAGAGTATCCAGAAGTCAGTTACTAGTGTGCTAAACACACATAAACACACATATACATATACAACACACACACACACACACACACACACATATAAAACACTTTATTGTTTGCAAATTGCTTCACAATTATCCCTACAACAAATATTGGGAAGTAGATATTATGAAAATCTCCATTTTATAGATGAGGAAACTGAGACAGAGGTTAAAGAACTTGTGTAGACTCACAAAGCTAGTCAGTGGCTGAGGTCTGATTTGAATAGAACAGAGAATAGATTTGCTAAGCTTATCCTCATAGGGAAGAACCTGGAGTAAAGTATGAAAGTTGTAAAAGGACAAATTTAGCCTAGATGTCAGGGGGGAAAAAGCTTACTAAAAATTAGAGATACTCAAGAAGGGATTGATCTGCCTAAAAAAACAAGATAACCCCCCCCCTTTTTGGAGGTGTCCAATTTGATTGTTTTTCTTGAATGTTACAACAGGGAATTTCTTTCACTCATGAGATGGTTTTGTTGTCTGACAGGATTCATTCCAACTCTCCATTTATGCAATACTGTGATTTTGTAGTTGTATGAAGTTCTCAAACAGTTCAGAGTATCCTAAATAGGATACAGAATCACTCAGAAGAATTTGATTTTCTATTCACCAAGGGAAAAAAAAAACAGGAAGACAAAATCTACTGGAAAGAACAGTTCCCGGAGCTGGGCAATCAGGATTTTTATCTTAGACAGGAAATAGAGATAGCACAATGAACTGAGAACAGAAGTGGAAGAAGAGAACAAGTTGAATTGCATTTTGAAAAAATCTTAGTGATTTTTATAATCTTAAACAAATTCTCAGCATTTTAAAGAGTACCATGATACCATCAAAGAAGAAAAAACTCTAAGCATAAAAGCAATATAAGTTAAATGATCTCATTACCAAAATAATTACAAATAATATAAATTTTCTAATTCTTAATTTTTAATTTGAGTGGTGATATAGTCATTAGTACCAGATAAACAAGTATTATTTTTATTAATTTGATTATCAAATTATTATATTTCAATCTTTTGATTTTGTTTTAGTTGTTTTTTATCCCTTAGTATCAATGATTTCTATTTGAACAACTCACTTTCTATTCTCAGCTATTTTTTTCATTCTAATTATATCCTCCAAAGCTTGTATCTCACTTATAACCATTTCAAAAGATTATAACAGATTTGACTTTTAAATTTGCTCTGTTAGGAATAATTTTGAGAATTAGTGTAGACTTGTGAATAGAAAATCAGTCTTTGAGTCCAGAAGGCCTGGGCTCAAGTCCTGCTTTTTACATATACTGACATAAACCAAAGCACTTAACCATTCAATTTTTCCAGGCAAATATCTAAGACTATAAGTTGCAGAATAGTATTGATCAAAAGAGTTTTCTCATTGGGAATTGTATATTGCAATAAAATCATTGATTCAGTTCAAACATAGGAAACTTAAAGAATTAGTTGTAATTTTAAATTAGATTTCATTTGAAAAACTTCTTAATTGCTAAGATATTGGAATGTATTGCCAAGAGCAATGAGTGACCAAATAGGAAAAAACTGGATCTTTAAAGGACTGATATTAAAATTTCCCCAAGACAAAAATGATAGTAACACTTTAATATGCTAATAGGGTTGTAATCTCCTTGATGAAGGTTTTCTATCAGCATGTTTCTAATCATTCACATTTTCTTATCTTGCTTGATTTTCACCCACATATAATAAATCCTTCCAAGAATTTTTTAAGTGACACCCAAAGGGTATCAGAAATCTATAAGGAAATTCATATCTTTTGCAAACATACTTCTCCTTGTCGAAGATTTTAAACATTTCGTGGATATCAGTGTAGTATTCAAGATGTCTATAAACTTTCCACAGGAATGTTATCAATCCATTTTATAATCATTGTTTTGTTAATATCTTTTATGCCAAAAATAGAGAAGAGTGAATACTTGAACTTAGTTATTTTAGGCGTAAGATTATGTAGAGCAAGGATTTCTGGTTAAGATGGAACCAAGAAATAAAAAAAAAGAAAATAGTTCTGCCCCATATATTCTAGCACAAAAAGATCGGATTAAAGATCAAGAAATCTAAAGGAAAAAATACTTTTATTGAGTGCAGGATCCCACAAAAACATAGCTCAAATCATGGGAACTATGGACCTTATGGAAATCAGCATAAGCACAGGGAGAATTTCCATAAGTCTTTCAGAATTCTGACCATGAATGATCCCAAAGCCTACAGCACTCTGTATGAAGTCTCTGATGAAGACTCTCTAGATTAATTGAAAATCCATAATTCTCTCATCTGAAGTGTCAGAATTGGATAGGGATAAGGGGATGAAAGGAACAAGTATTTATATTTATGTGCCAGGCATTATGGTATTGTGATTCTCACTTCAACCGTGCAAGGTGAATACTTTTATTATTTGCATTTTACAGTTGAGAAAAGTGAAGTAAAAAGTTTAAATGACTTGACAATGGTCACAAAGTTTATAAGTGTTTGAGGCCAGATTTGAACTCAGATTTTCCTGAGTTCAGGCTCACTGCTCTATCTACTGGAGCACCAAGCTATTCCAACAGTCTGAGTAGGGAATCTCCAGGAAGAGATTCTTAATTCTTAATTCTAGCAATCTTTAACTTGAAGCAATAAAAATCTTGCAGCATTTTAAACACTGATGAACCAGAGAAGTTGGAAAGAATAAGGAAAATGATGTTAGGACAAAGAAGATCTGACCACTCCATCCTTGAGTGTAAGAAGGGATGGAGACTGGCCATTAAAAGAGAATGCAAATATGTGTAACAGCTATGTAATATATGTATGTGTATATATATATATATGTACATATATATATATATATATATACATATCAATTGAAGGTGACACCAAACATAATGAAGAATGAAGACATACTAAGAGTTAAGAGAAGCCCAAGAGTCAACTAAGAAACTGTATAATAAGTTCAAAAAGAACTTAAGAAAAATGAAGTGTTTGGTCACAAGTGACTGGAATAAATAAGGAAAGAGAATGATAAAAATGAAATGATAAGTGAAATAAGTTCTCAGGAGAAAAAATGGAAAAAGAAACAAATAGAAAAATTAGTAATTATAGGAAACAATAAAAAAAGAAAATAAAAAACCTAAAAAATTAGAATAGAAATAGGAGAAGTTTTTGAGGAAAAGATAATGAGTTGTGTTTTGGATATGTTGAGTTCAAGGTGCCCATGAGGTTAATCATCATTTTCATATGTTCATTTAAAGTGTGGGAAATTGAAATCCAGAGAAGGTAAATAACTTGCTAATGATCACACTAGCAAGCATCAGAGATGATATCTCAATTAAAGAAAGTGGTAGTATGCTTTCCAATTCACCATGATGCTTCAAGGCTAAGATGTTTCATGCATACTGAAAATTCACACAAAATGGATGTATGGAGTATCTAATGGAGTATCTAAACTCTGTAAGGTAATTATATATACCTCTTCATCAAAAAATACAACCATGATTCTCATTAAGGAGGGAAAATATATTGTCTCTCAACAATGTGTTACAGATATATTGATTTAGGTAGCTTTGCCTATGTATTATTCATAAATTAGCTGACCATAATAAACCCTCAGTAGACAAAATGCAAGACAAATATAATATCCATTTATCTTGGTACACCCATTAAACTGGAAATACATTAAAAACTCAATTTGGCATACACAGCAGGAATACCCACTGAAACTTTAATTAAAATTCTGATCTGATACCAAAAATATCAGTATCTCACATTTTAGATGCAGTCAAATGACTATTCATATCCAGTCATTGACTATTCAGCTTGACTTAGAATTCTTTTCAATAAATACATCATCCTCCTTGCAATTAAAGGAAAACTTAAATTTTTCTTTTCTATAAATCCTAAATTGAAAAATAGATGTCCCTCCTTCTCTGTATGTTCCAATGTACAGTGAACAACTACATATTCCATTTTACTAAGACTCCAATGAATCTGTGATCTTACCCATATGTGTATTCACTCCAAAACTGGGATCATGCTTCATCCATAGTTATTTATCATTCATAATTTTTCTTCTCCTGACATGAAGGAAAATAAAGCTCAGGGATTGTTATGTCTCAGTCTTATCATATGATCAATAATCTCTTTTTGAATATTCATTTCCTTGATGATATGCTTCAGAAGGATCCTCTTATCTAGTTTCTTGTTTGTAATGTGTTGCCATTTTCCCATTCCCACACTGTGCTTCTACCTGTCCTTTTGATAGTCCTCAGCATTCGTTCTTCAGAAATGATGATGTCCCATGACTCTCAGCAATGTGATATTATCATAAGAGTATTGATATTAAAAAGATAGGCTTTTGTCAGGGTGAAATAGAATTAATTGATAGTGATTAGTTAATTAACTGACAAATACAGCAGCTAAATTCTAAGATTCAACTCTTCTTTTTTTAATTTCTTTTAGATGTAAAATGATGTTGTTGACTCTTAAATTTTAAAAATCTATATTAGGATTCTGGAAAAATTAGATATTCATGAAATTTTTTTAATATTAATTTTCCAAATATGGTTTCATTAAATATTAATAGGTTAGCATAAGTTAGTGCTGGAGACATTTTAAAAAAGGAATAAGCATATTTATTAAACAAGACTTCTTAATAATTAAGGAAAGTATTGTTTGCTGATTCATCCCTACCTTGAATCTGTAGAGCTTTCTCCCTTTCAATTTCAGGCTTATATTTGATCATATCAAGCAAGAAAGTTGAAACTCTTGATGATATTTTTAAAGGTTAAAAACTACTTTATTCTATATAGCTGTGTTCTAAATACAAAATTTTACAAGCATAGTGTTTATTCATTATCCAAATCAGGTCTCCTTCCTAAGCTGATTTTCAACAATTGTTTAGTTTTGAACTTTTATCTGATTATCTCCAAGTCTTTAATCATTTCTGTGTTTGTGGGGATTACAAGGGGGAAGGAAATGGATTGGAAACTACCCTTCAGGCAGTGACTTATACCATCACAAAGATCCATTCTCTTCACTATTGTGTCATAGCTGTCATGAGAGGAAATATTTCAGTAATCACCCATCTATTATCTGATGTCACCTTTAGCACTTCCCTTATTGGTTGTAACTGGTTAAACTTGAGGAGACAACTTAAAATAGGTACCTCTATTTCTTTTCTTCTTATTTCTTTGAAGTTTTCCATCCTGAGCACTCAACTAAATTTGTTCTCCCCAAAGTTACTAAGAATCTCTTAAGCACTAAATCGAATGACCTTTTCTCATTGGCTATCCTTTTTGACATCTCTGCAGCCTGTTATATTGTTAAGAACCCTCTTACCCTTGATAATCTATTTTCTCTAGATTTTTATGACACCTTATCTTTTCTGGTGCTCTTCTATCTAACTGCTCCTCCTCTATCCTTTGTTGGATCCTCATAATACTAAATTGAGGATTTGTCCTAGACCCTTTTCTCTTCTCCATAGATCTTTAGTTTCAGTTATCACCTCTATTGCAGATGAATCTAGGCCTATTGTCTATTCTTCAACTCTTTCTTGACCTCTAGTCTCATATTTCTAATTGACTATTGGACATCTCAGACTGAATGCTCTAAAAACATCAAACTCTAAAACTTATTATTTCCTTCCAAGTTTCCCTTCTCTACTTCCTAACTTCATTATCATTTTGGAGGGTACCACCATTCTCTTTATCACCTAGGGTCCACCTAGTGTCATCTTCTACTCACTTTCTCACCTCCCCCATATTCAATAAATTGTCAAACCTTGTCATTTTAATCTTTATAACTTTTCTCATTTATGTCCCTTTCTATTCTCTGACTCTGCCACTTGAGGCAGGTCCTTGTGCCTAGAGTATTACAATGGTCTATTTTCCTCAATCCCCCCCCCCCCTTCTAAAGTACACCATCTGTTACTCCTCTATTCAATAAATCCCCGTGCTTTATATTGCCTCCAGGATCAGGCAAAAATCTTGTTTATTTATTTTTTAAAATTCTTCAAAACCTGAATTCTTTCTACTTTTCTAGTCTTCTTACACCTTATTTCACTCTGCATACCATGTGATCCAGTGACCCTGGATCCTTGCTTTCCCCCAAACAAGATACTCCAAATCCCAACTGAAGGCATTTTCTCTGACTGTCTCCCATTCCCTGCAAATCTCTCTTTTCTCCTTGCTGCCTTATAGATTTCCTGGCTTCCTACAAATCTCAGCTAAAGTCCTACCTTCTGCAAGCAGCTTTTCCTAGTACACTTAATCGTAAATTTTAGGGCATCAGGTGATGTAGTGGATACAGCACTGACCTTGGAGTCAAGAGGATGGAAGTTTGAATTCAGCCTCAGACATTTGCCACTTACTAGCTCTGTGACCTTGGGTAAATTGCTTAATCCTGATTGCCCCACATCCAGGACCATTTTCAGTCATCCTGTTTCATATTTGGCCACTGGACCCAGATGACTCTGGAGGAGAAAATGAGGCTGTGACTTAGCACAGTACCTCCTCACTCAAATCCAAATTACATGCTTATCCAAATGTCAGAGTCTTCTTTGAAAATGAAGGACAAACATTGTGAACCTTGCTTCCAACACAGCCCCTGGCTTGTTTCTTTGTTCTTCCATTGACAATCCTCAGTATACCACTCACTTTTTAAATATCTTGCCTCTCAGGACCATCTTGGTGGTGCAGTGGATAGAGCCCTGGAGTCAAGAGGACCTGAGTTTAAATCTCTCAGACACTTAATAATTGCCTAGCTGGGTGACCTTAGGTGAGTCATTTAACCCCATTACCTTAAATAAAGAAAAAATTAATTAAAAAAGAGACTTCTTGCCTCTCAACAGGTCCAATCAGAGCTCTTACCTTGTGATGCAATTATTTATGACTTGATATATGCAATTTCCTGCAAGTCATGGTTATTTCTCCCAAAGAACTATGCTTCCTAGGATTCAGTTTTTTTTATAACAGATGTAATCAGAGATGAAATGCAGTCTTATGTACTTCCTATTGTAAATAACATGTCTAGGAGGATATAGAACAGCTCTTGAGTATTAAACTGTTATATTCAAGACTATCTAATAATGATACATTTCACATTTGTCACTTTTCATTTTTCCTTTCATTCCCTCTCACATTTCTCCTACCCTTTTTCTCTTTTCTTTCTAAGTGCCTATCTTTTTTATGATCATTTTTCAAATAGCAATTTCTATCATTACTATTGTTTAGACTTAAAGAATTATTCTTTAATCTTGAGGACAATAGTCCTTGTAGAGAAATGATGTTATTCTACAGTTTTTTCCTGAAGCAGAAAATTATATGCATCTATTCATAAAAAGAATTCATATCCCTTGAGGCTTAAGTTTTGTTGCATATTCAGAATTTCTCAAAGCCTGATTAGACTCAGAACTAACCTAGGCTTCTTCTCCCAGCTGTATTTGGTATAGAAAATGTTAACTTCTATGAACATTATCACTTTATAAGTTTTAAATTGCAATCACGAAGTTCAAATATCTCTAGAGCAGTACACCCAGGAAACTCTGGAAATGAAAAAATATATATATATTTGCTTGCAAATGGTGGGTAAAACCCGAAAGGTTTGCTTTCAGATAAACACTATTATGTTCAGAAGCCTCTCAGAAGTATCCTAACCTTCCAAATTTGCAAAACCATATCCAAAACTTCCTGGGGTAATAAGAATATTGCTCAGCAAGAACAATTAATTAGGAAGAATACTGTTGCTGAAATGCCTAGTGAGCAGAAAAGGAACTATTTCTGACTTTCTTCCCTTATGGTAATGGGTAAAAGTGATGAGGTTTGTGACTTGCTGTGGTTCAGCTTGATTTAACCCCTGGCCCTCCCAAATCCAACCTTCTCTTTTCTGCAGCTGCAAAGGCTAAGCACAGAGGAGCTCTCTGCAATTTTGTAGGCAGTAGCTGGGGGCCACTTCATTATTAGCAAGCAAGAGCAGTGCAACATCAGATGTAGGCATGTGTTGATGGCTGCAGTCTCTCAGGGCTATACTGCCAATGAAAGATAGTAGTAACCTGATTTTCTTTTAGACAATGCTCTGTTGATTTTGCTTTATTTGAACTTAATTTAAATCCCTAGAGGGAGAGACATTGAATTCCTTAGTTAAAAATGCTATGAAATTTTGCTAATGTTGAAATGGGAGACCTTTGGTATGTAGGAAGTCCTAGAATGAGTAATATGATGCCTCCTTTACTTGAGAAATGCTCCAACAAACATGTGAGAATAAGAAGTGATAATGAACAAGAATTGATATCATTCTCTGCCATCTGTTTCCCTGCTAGTTAACTTGGTATTCAGGCTAGCCTGATGTTGATTGAAAAAAATTCAGGCAATTTTGTGATTCCATGTTGACTTAGACTATGGTGCTTATAAACTTATACGATTCCTTTCTGGTGTCTGCATGAGGTATGCTGTGCAACAATCAGTCAATGAATATTCATTAAATGTGATGTTCCAGGCAATGGAATGAGATACAAAGAAAAAAATGTAAGAAACCCTGCCTTCAAGAAGTATGAAATGTACTGCTGTATTATATTTAAGGATTATATCATTTTTATGTCAGCTGTAGTTTTAACACCATTGGATCTCCATAGGGAAATAGAATCAAATACTTAGAAGAGTCCTTTGAAATAAAAGTAAAGATAAAGAAATAAATGTACATCCATATAAGTAGCAGATGGTGTTGGGCAACGTGGTTAATTTGTCAGTCAGCTGCTGAACCAGAGTTCTGCTGAGTGTGCATTTATAATTCACTTCCCTTTCTTTCATTATGGACTTGGTTTTCTTTGTCCAAATAATTCACTTCCTTTCCCTCTCATCCAGGAGCAGGGTTTACTTTCTTTTTTTTTTTTAAACCCAGCATAGGAAAAAATAGCAGCATTCAGTGGAAAGCAAAATAAAGAAAATGGTCATGATTCAATCCCTTTGCAGCCTGAGTTGTTTACTTACCAGCTCATGTCCCTGGAAGATTCTGGCCCAGAAATTTATTCTCTTTCACCATTTCATGGACAGTAGTCTCAATTAAATTTTCAACCAAAACCTCTAGCCTTTTTGTACTGATAAAATGCAAATTGAGTTTATAAACCCTCAATACTTTACATCTGTTTCCCTTCTGGGTATGTCTTTTATTTTCAACTAGCAGAAAAGTAGCAAAATTGGCACAGATTTGGATGTTTATCCAGATTATATTTTAATTTATTTTATTTTTTATTTAATATGTACACTTTTATTTGAGCTGGTGGTAAGTCAGTGTATAGTTCCTCCCCTACCCCAAGTACCTGCACCAATCTTATTAAATTCTAGGGGAGTCTACAAAGTTTTCATTCACATCTATGTCGGGGGCAGGGAGGGATTATAGGAGTCCATCCATTATGGTTGATAATTTTAAAAAAAGTAATAAGTATTAAGGTGGAAGATACAAAAAAGTTTTTTTAAGGATTACATTAATTTCCATGTAAAGAAATTTGAATACCTTCCCCCTACTTCCCTCCCCTTATGGATTTTTTGTTAAGTAACTCTATGGCTCTAATTTGCAGAATATGATAGCCTTCTTAGAGGCAAGTAGCTCTGTATAACATTGCATTAAACAATTATTTGAAATAACTTATTTAAAAAAAATGTACACTCAGTGTCCTGAAGATGCACTGTAGAAATCTGGGGATGTTTGCCTTCAACATACTCAGACTACTCATTACCTTCATAGTTCCAGTTTTTAAATCCTGAGTCATGAGTCAAAACAAAGGAAAAGGAAAAACAACAAAACAAATAAAATCATGCCAAACTCATCTCTCTTTCTTTGGGGTGGGGGAGGGTCAATTATCACACCCTTTTGAGAAACAAACACCAGAACAACCAAAAAAATCCCACAAACAGTACATTTAGAAACATTTGAGGTGGACAACAGAAGGGCCAGATTCATCATACTCCACATTGCTGGAAGGTAGAAAGAGACATCAGGATGGAGTTTCCAATCCAAACAGAGTATTTGCCCTCAAGTGGGGCAATAATCTTGATTTTCATTGCACTGAGTGCTAGCGCTGTAATCTCCTTCTTGCATCCTGTCAGCAATGCCTGGGTGCATGGTGGTACCACCAGATAATATGGTATTGGCATACAGATGTAAACATCACACTTCATGATTCAAGGTAGTTTCTTGAATTCCACAGGATTCCTAACTGAAGAAATGTGTTTGGAAGATAGCTTCTGGGCATCAGAACCAATGCCAATTGTGATAACCAGCCCCACAAGGAACTCATAGCTCTTTTACAGAGAGGAGCTGGAGGCAGCAGTGACCTTCTTCTGATCAAAGTCTAGGGCCATGTAGCACAGTTTCTCCTTGATGTCACACACAATTTCCCTCTCAGCTGTGGTAGTGAAATTGTACCCTCTGTCAGTCAGGATCTACATGAGGTAGTGCATTAAATCATAATTAGCCAGATCCAGATGGAGAATGGCCTTAGGATGGCCTTAACCTTCAAAGATGGGCACATTGTGGGTCATACTATCATTGGAATCCATCACAGTAACAGTGGCACAACCAGAGGCATATAGGAGCAGCACAGCCTGAATGACACTGTACATGGCTGGGGTGTTGAAGGTCTCAAACATAATCTGAGTCATCTTTTCTCTGTTGGCTTTGGGGTTCAGAGTAGCTTCTGAGCAGAACAGGGTACTATTCAGGGGTCATACAGAGCTCATTGTAGAAAGTAATACCAGATCTTCTCCATGCTATCCCAGTTGGTGATAATAACATATTCAATAGAGTACTTCAGTACAATGGAGTACAACAGAGAACTTACTCTGGGCTTCATCCCCCACATAGCTGTCTTTCTGGCCTACATACACTATAATACCCTGAAGCCTGGGGCAGGAAGGGAAGATGTCCTGAGAGAGAATTAACTTAGACAAAGCCAACTTTGCACATATCTGAGTCACTGACAACAACATCATCAGCCATGGTGAACTTTGAGGTGGCAAGTTTAAACCCTTACCAGAGAAGTTGGTGATGCCACACCTGAAGATGGGGCGGAGGCAGGTGCATGCTGGATGGAAGAGCTCCCAGCTCTTTTATTTTACTTTTAATATTATATATGTTTTATTTGCAAAAAGCTGTGGGTTTTTTTTTGTGAAAAAGCCTCCTTTGAATTGCTTTAACCCCCATCCCCCTTTCCAAATTATCCAGGTAACCAGAACTGTTTGAGGATAGGATGGATTGACTTGACATACCAATTGACATTGACATACAAATAATCCTTTTAAATTGGACATGCAGAAAAACAATAACTATGAAGCAAATTAATTTCATACTAGTTTTGAAGCAGATTGAGCCATTTGCAGCTTCAAGTGATATTCTTATCTACAGAGACTTCCTATTTTCCATCTCCTCATCTTATTATTTGTGCTCAAGCCTTGAACTAAAAGGCTGATTTGGTTATCAACTAGCTACATATCTGACACCTGGAATTCCTTATTCTCTCTCCCCTTTCTTGGAAATAGGGATTATTTCCTGCTTTCTCCCCAATTCCCTGCCTCTCTTTGTTTGAAAAATATAACTATCCAAGTCTTTCTAACTGGACCTTGAAAATGCCAAACAAACGTTCCAGCTTGCAAGCTTATCTTTAGGCAAATAATGCATTTATAAATGTGAAAAACGTGATTGGCCTCAGGTTCATAGTGATTCCCCTTTTTTGAGTCTGCAGTTTCTTCCATTTAACAGTTAACAAGAATTTTTCTTTAGTACTTTCTTCCACCTTCCTTCCTCTTTCTTCCCCAAAGAAAAAGTCAGAAAGAAAAAAAACTCTTATAAGGAAGATGTATAGTCAAGCAAAAAATCAATCTCCCCCTTTGTCCATGTTAAAAAAAAAAGTCTCATTCTGCATTCTGCATTCACTTCTCTATAAGTAGATGGGAAGCATGTTTCATTCCTCTGGAATTGAGATTGTTCATTTTATTGATAAGTATAACTATGACTTTCAAAGCTGTCTTTTTAAAAAATTTATTTAAGGCAATGGGGTTAAGTGACTTGCCAAGGTCATACAGCTAAGTGTCTGAGGCTGGATTTGAACTCAGGTCATCCTGACTCCAGGGCTGGTGTTCTATCCACTGTGCCACATAGCTGCCCCCCCAAAAGCAGTTTTTATAATACTATTGCTTTCATATAATTATTCTCCTGGTTTTGCTCACTTTGTTTGGAATCAGAACATATAAGTCTAGGTTTATCTGAAATAATCCCCTTCATAAGTTGTTTTTTTTTTAGATTTTTTTTCAAGGAAATGGGGTTAAGTGGCTTGCCCAAGGCCACACGGCTAGATAATTATTAAGTGTCTGAGGTCAAATTTGAACCCAGGTATTCCTGACTCCAAGTCCGGTGCTCTACTCATTGTGTCACCTAGCTGCCCCTCCTTCATAATTTCTTATAGAAACATAATTTTTTGTAACATTTATACATCATAGTTCATTCAACTATTCTTCAATTAATGGGTATTCCCCTGGTTTATGATTTTTTTGATGCCACAAAAAGGACTGTTAGAAATATATATATATTAATATAATGTATATTAATATATAATATATATATATATATATATGTATATGTCCTTTTCTTTTTCTTTGACCTTTTCAGGATATAGATCTAATAGCAGTATCACTGTGTCAAGGGTATGAACAATTGAATGGCCTTGGGCATAGTTCCAAATTTCTTTCCAGAAAGCATTAATGTACCTATTTTTGCAGAACACCTCCAGCCTGTTTTATTTTTGTAAACTCTGCCAATCTGGTGGGTTTTAGGTAGATTTTCATACTTTTTAAATTGACTTTTCTCTGATCAGTAGAGTACTCTTTCATATGAATACTGATTGAATTTCTTATGAAAACTACCTATTTATATCCTTTTACTATCATCCAGATTTTAATACATTGTCATACGTATATTGAACAAACACTCAAAACAAAACTACCTCCAAAGAAAGTAGATTTGTCTAGTTGTTTTTTTTTTTTAGGTTTTCCTAGGCAAATGGGATTAAGTGGCTTGCCCAAGGCCACACAGCGAGGTAATTAAGTGTCTGAGATCAGATTTGAATTCAGGTACTCCTGACTCCAGGGCTGCTGCTCTATCCACTGCGCCACCTAGGCACCCTGAAAGCAGATTTAAAAGTCATTCTCAATTGTAGCAAGAATAGGGAGAGGAAAAAGAAGCACTATGCTTCATTTTTTCAGCTTCCTGGCTTTTTCTCCATGCCTGTCTCTGTTAAAGAACAGGAAAAGTAAAGGAAAAATGGGATGGATAACAGGTAGAAAAATTTCAGAACTCCAGAAGGCATAAGGGGACATCTTCAAGGAAGTCTTAGCAACAATCACATTCTGAACAGAATGCTGCTGGGCATCACTGGAATCATCTATCCATGAAGCCTGCACTTATTAATGGGGAGTGATGATACAAGATGGTGTAACTCCTTTCTGTGCCAGCAAAAAAATTGTAAACCATTAATTGAGGAATAGTTGAATAAATTATGATCGAATATTATGAAAAATTATTTTGTTTATATACAAGTAAGTATTTTGTTTATAAACAAGTAAGTTTGGTTTGATTCTAACCATGAATAAATATCCACTTTAGTTTTTAGGGTTGATAGCACTTTAAGTTCAGTGAGATCCTATTATTAAGTGTTTCAGTGACTTAGGCATAGAATTTTCTAGCTGAAAAGGATTTGAGAGATCATGTAAGCCCAGTTCCTTTTTCTATAGATGAGGAAACTGAGTCTGAGAAGTGAAAAATCTTATGCATATTCTATAGCTTGTCAGTCATGGAGCAAAGTCATTAAAGAGGACCTCAGATTGACAATTAGCATTTTATCAGTTAAATCCATAAGTTTATGAAATTGTACCCTAGGCTATTGAATAGGTAATATAGCTTACTAAAATATGAACTGTTTATGCCCAACCTGTGGTAGATCTTTCCCAGATCCTATCCATCTGATCAGCCATAGTCAGATACACTGTGTCTCGACCACAACATAGTGATGGAATTTTGGTCATTGAGAATGAAGAACAGCAACCAACTAAGAAAAGAATCTGTTTACTGTCCTGGGAGGGATCACTTAGAGACATTTTGGAGAATTTGCCCTAAGTTCAATGTGAGAAATCCCTCTGGAACTTAAAGAATACTGGGAAGAAGACTATCTGATCTACAAATTGTGCTATCCATCTTTGCTTGATTTATGTCAACTTTTCTAGCTGAACAACAAAAAGGTGGTTTATATTACTAGAGAGGAATCAAAGAAATTGCATGATTTGATAAGCAAAAAAAATAAAGTAAAAAAAAGGATTTATGAAAAAGTCATAGTCTATTAATTTCTGGGATTTGAATATTTGTGTTTTATTTGGATATAAATTAATGTATTTTCATATTGGGATGGGAAAATCTTTAATTAAATCTAGTATTACATGTAGTATGTTATTTTATTCCTATTTTACAGATGGGATTACTGAGATTGAGAGAGGAAAGAGAGTTGTCCATGATCACATAGTTAATAAATATCAGACTAATGATTTGAACTAGGATCTTCCTGATTCCTATCTCCTCTCCAGCATACAATGCTTACTCACACAGGTGTGATTAAGGTGGTGATTTGTTACCCTTCTCATATACTAGGAGTGCACCCTGGTAGTAGGAACAGTTTTCAACTCCCCATCTCAAGCAAGTAGACTAGTTTTTCCTTTAAAGAGATATAGACGCCTTCCTCAAGACTTAGTTGACTCAGCAGATTTAGGTATCTGTTGAAATAATTTCCTCATTGCCTCAATACAAAATAGCCAGGAAGAGCACCAAGGGAATTCTGAAATTGGCTTGTGGATCACCAGAGATAATATAGACTTTGCTCAGGGAATGAATCAACTCTCAGTTGAATCAATTAGAGGTCTCCTCAATGCTTATTCTTGTTGATTAGCTTTTTCCTTCTTTGAATAAGAAAATACCTCTTTAAAAACCTTTTTAATGACTTGAGAACATCCCATTTTGTTCCAATGGCAAATTAAACTATCAAGGGACTGGCCCAAGTCAGGTCCAGTCCAGACCAACCAGAGTGATGTATGAGTGAAATGATGTGAGCCCACACCCATCATCTACTTTGGTGACATGGAACCAGTTAAAAGCAGATTGTAATTGGAAGAATATAGTATTGCATACAATGTATTCAGGTTTGACAGCCACACACTTGTATCAATTGAGTCAATTATTCAGAAGATTTTTTTCAGTCTGTCAAGTAAATGACATTTATAAAGTGCTTACTAAGCACTAGGGACATAAAGAAAAGAAAAAATACTGTCTATCCTTAAGAAGTTCACATAGACAATATGTAAATAACTAGTTACACACAAATAGAAGATCAATCAATCAAATTGGATCTATGAAGTTCCTAGCATGGGCCTACTATTAAATTTAACACTGTGCATACAAAGCAAAGCAAAGCAAAACAGATCAAAAACACATTCCTTGCTCACAAGAAGCTCACAATTTAATGAAGAGACAATAGGAAAACAAATATGTACAAAGTTTTATACAAACAAGAGATATATAGGATAAATTAGGGTAATCTAGCAGGGAAAGCACCAAGAATAAGGACTATAGAAAAAATCTTCTTGAAGATGAAAATGAAACTTTTTCTGAAACACTAGAAGATGAGAAGACCAGGAAAGATCTATAGAAGGTATGACTTGAGCTGAGCTTTTGGGGAAGCCAAAGAAAAAGTGGTAAGGAGGAAGAACATTTCATAGAGAAGTCAGTGCAAAGGCACTTATTCAAGAAAGTGGGACAATGTAGCTAGAAATATGTTCTTGGGCCAGAGAAAGTATTTTGGGGGTCCTCTGATTTATGATCATAACTCTCTTAGACCTAAGAAAAGCAGGCTAAGGTCATCTTTCCCTCCAAAGTCTTAGGTTGGAATCTTGGGTTAGAATCCTACTTCTTGTCAACCAAATGTACTCTCTAGGAATGATGTTCAGATATAAACATAGAATGTTTGTGTGATGGACTCAGTAATTGTGATAGAACCAAAATCCATCAGGGTTCTCTTGCTTATAAAACCTTAGATTAGAAAAAGGTGTCAAAACCAGGACTTTGTCTTGTAATGTGAGTATTAAACTGTACCTCCCCTGAAAGAATTTTCTCTTGGTATCTGGATATATTGATATGGCTACTTGTTCAACTAAGTCCCACAAAATGTTGAATGTCCACAGACAATATGATTAACCATACCCTACTCTGATGATCAGACACACTTTCATATGGAGACAAAAGGGACCTCATCTACAGAAGTTAAGTGCCTCTGGATCTTTGTTACATATTTTTGCTATTGTTAGGGACAATAAACCACTTTTTGTTAACTTTCCAATGACTTAGGAGGGCCTCAATTAAATCTTTTTTTTGTTGTTTTGTTTTTTGTTTTTTTAGGTTTTTTCAAGGCAAATGGGATTAAGTGGCTTGCCCAAGGCCACACAGCTAGGTAATTATTAAGTGTCTGAGACTGGATTTGAACCCAGGTACTCCAGGGCAGGTGCTTTATCCACTGTGCAACCTAGCCGCCCCTGGCCTCATTAGATCTTAACAGAGTACTTACATCAGATTCTCCCCTTTGGGTGAGACTGAGTATATTATGGGTGGTATATCTAAATAGCAAAGATAAAAGGACAACCAGCAAAAAAAAAAATCCTAACTTCCAAATAACATAGTGAAACCTAGCTTTTTTTTTCAATATAAAAGACTCATATGCATAAACAAATGCCCCCAAGCAACTTCTTTTTAAAAGAAACTCAAAAGAATTATATAGGATGGTATAATAGAAAAAGAATTGTTTTTGAAATAAGAAACCCTGAGTTCCAATCCTAGTCATTCATTTACTTACTGTGTGATCAAGCTAAAACAAAAAGATGTATATTTATGTAAGTTGCAAAGAAGTCCTCTATTTGGATTACTGAAAAAAAAATTGTAAATATATTGCTTATGAGAATGAATTTGTGGCATAATATAACTATCTTCTTCTATAAAATGAAGATTGCATTAAAAATGATACAATTGATGATTTCACTGGCTTCAGTTCAACATGGCCCATTTACATTAGTTTCATGGAAACCAAACAAATATTTTATGAGTTCATGTAGATGAAAATGGTATATTCACTGACAAGATCTTCCAGTCAAATTCAATTCTCTTGTAGTTGTATAGATAGACTTATTAGGGGACATAAGATTAGCATTCTGCTTAGTCATGAACTATACACTTATTCCTTTTGATGATAAATTGATCCTTGCCCAAACAAGAACTGGACCTCATTTTTTTTTTTCTGTTTATTTAAGGGTTTATGAAAATAATGTTCTTTTAAAAGGGGGACTACAAAGGAAATTGAATAAAAATTTCAGAACTGGAGGAGATAGAAGAGAACATAGAATTTCCCTGGAGTGTTGGGCTATAAAGTACATATCTTAGGGAAATATTATATTCTAATGTAATGTAATGTGAATGGTTAGAAGAACATTAGACATGGAATCAGGAGAAATCTGGTTTTAAAATCTTGTCTCAAATGCTTACTAGATGAGTGATCATGGGCAAGTCACTTAAGCTATATGAATGTCAATTTTTCATCTGTAAAATAGGGATAAATGTAACTATATGCTGATCCTCATAGGACTACTGTGAAGATTTAAATAAGACACAGCATGTATCTTTGTTTTCACATGTATTTGCACATATATGCTTATGTGTTTGAGGGAAGGAGAAATATGAGTTCTAGATTATGCTTTTAAAGAAATTAAAATTAACATTACTGATTCATAGTGTTCTGACCTCTAATGTAGAAATTTTGTGCCTAGGGTAGTTTAGGGGAATAGCTATTTGACAGTAGATTAAGAGAAGCAAAACAGAGTTAAATGGGTAGTAGAACCAGACTGGAGCTTATTCTAGACAGCCTTATAGCGGCTTTATTTTAATTATTCTTCTAACTAGATACTAATTTCTGTGTATCTCCATTGCTGAAGGATTGCAAATAGAAAGTTAGCACTTTCTAAATATGGTGCCCTGTACATTCATATTTCTGGAGGTAAAAGCCCTGCTGGAACCACACTGGTTATGGCTCTAATAATAAGAGTATGATTATAATTGTAGCTATTCACAATTAGCTTGGTGGAATTACCTACCAGTCTGTTCATTCAAATAAATCATGAAACTAGTGAGAGAATCAGTCAAGTATGTTTGATTAAAATAACTATTCATGAATGGTATATGAATCATCAATTTTAAATCTTAATTTTAAATAAAAACATTTGGGAGGGAAACAAAATCAATGAATCCATCAAGTTTGGAGAATTCCCAAGAAGGACATCCCTTTCCTCAGTGTAGATCAGCAAGTAACATATGGTCTTAGAGAGTTACCCAAGACTGACCAATGGTCAAATAGTTAATATATATTAGAGCAAGAAATAAAGCAGTGGTGAAATGGATAGAATAATGGGCCTGGAGTCAGGAAGACTCAGAAGATTAAATCTGGGCTTTGTGACCCTGGACAAATCACTTAATGCTTTTGCCTCAGTGTTTTCATCTATTAAATGAGCTAGAGAAGGAATTGGCAAACCACTTGAGTCATTTGACCAAGAAAACCCCAAATGAGGCCATGGAGACTCAACAATAAAGCTTCTTATCTCTAAGGCCAGTTCCCTAGCTATTATAGTATGTTGCCTTTTGAAAGTTTTAACAGCAATATTTTAAAAATGGAAATAAGTTGCTGAAGAGTTGTTAACTGATTAAATAAATGCTTGCTTTCCATTTAACATTTTTATTCTGTTCTAGAAAAGAAAATCTGTATCACAGTGAAACATGAGATCTGTTGTAGAAATTAGAAGATAAGTCAGCGCCCAAATCATGTAAGAAGTGAAAGACAAAAACAAACAAACAAAACTTCACCTGAATCATTTTGTTAGACTGATCAGGGTTGAATTATTATTCTGCATTGCAAAATAGAACTTTACAATAATGGAAGATAAGTTCAGATGAAAAATTATCTCCAAAGCAAGGAATTTTCTTCTCTTAAATTTAGTTAGAAATCACAGAGACTATGAAATCAGAGTTCCCGAGTTTAAGCCCAGAAACAGCAGTTCCTCTAAGACTGAAAAGAACATTGCAGATCAGATGGGAGAGAAATATCACAGTCAGCAATCAGTTTTCTTTTGGCTCTGAGAATTAATAGATTTAAAAAAGAAGTGAGTCTTGAAAATGTGCTTTCATATTTTTCCACACTTTTCTTCTATTTCAGAAACTACTATAACTGTTTAAGGGCAAGTATCTGAGTGTTTCAGTCTGGACTTGAAGAAGTGTTACTTTGAGATTATGAGTTGATCTGAGCTTTGCAGGTTAATGAAATGTCTCATTAGTTCACCAAGAGGCTCTCATTTTGATCCATACTAGCTTTGCTAATAAATCTGAATGTCATTTCTTTTCATTTATAATCAGAGATACACTGTGAATGAGATTGAGGATCAACAGCAGACCAATTCAGGAGACCAAAGAGTTATTCTGGGAGGCTATTTCAGATAGTTATTTGGTGAGTAACAACCAAACAGAAGCAATTGGGCATTTCTATTAGTTGTGGCAGTCTGATACATATTTCATTTTCATTCTAGGGATTCATTCTCTCTGTTATAACCACTCTTTGACACTTTTTCTATATTCCATAAATTTTGGCTCATTTTATGATCTTTATTTTAACTTGTAAAGTTTCCCAGATTATGGTTTATCTTGCATTAGTTATATTAGTGTCTGCACAGCTAGGTGATACAATGGATAGAGTGGTGGTCCTGGAGAGCCTGAAATTCGTCCTCAGATACAAACTAGCAATGTGACCTTGGGCAAGTCTCACCATCAACCCTGTTTGTCTCAGTTACTCATTTGTAAAATGAGTTGGAGAAGAAAATTGCAAACCACATCAATATCTTTACCAAGAAAAACCCAAATGGGGGTATTACTGAAAATAATTGAACAAGACATATTACTCTTTCTCAAGTAAGAATTAGGAGTTCTTCTAGGGTAACTGGAAATTATTATATTACTTTTTCCTCTAATTTTGTTGTCTTATTTTTTCCTACTAGTTATTGACATGCTGATTTATTTGTTTTCTAATTTAAATTTATGAATGTAAATCTTGTCTCAGGATTACCTACTCTGGAAAAGATTCTAATAATTTTTTTTAAATTTTTGTAGTGACAGAGCATTATTTTTTTCTTGTCCCTCAGTTCTATTTGAGACTTGTGAGTCTAGCTCTCTATATATTGACAAATAAAAGTCTTCTTAAATAAACATAAGATTGATCCAAAATATGTTATTTGCAAGCATATATTCTATATTCATATATTCTAAATCTATTAAAACTATCCAATTAAATGTGTTTGTGTATAAAATTCTTTGCAAGTATCTTTTTTACTTAGCTTGCTTATAGAGATTATAATGGCAACAAATGACCTGCTTGCTTAGCAACTTCTCAGTGGTTTTTCCTTTCACCTCTTATCACCTAGCACCTCTTATCACTTATCACCTATCAGCTCCTATCACCTATCACCTTAAGATACTATTGTAATTAACCTTGTAAAACTAGCCACCTAACTATCCAAGGTCTCTTAAGGTGCATCTGCACTTTGGTGAGGTCTCTATGCTTTAGACTTTATTCATGTTTTATAAATCTAATTCACAAACACTGTTCATGTGCTTGCAAGAATATCTTTACAGAGTTGTTCATATTATAGTTGGTTAGTTGTTTTCAGTCATGTTCAATTCTTTGTGACCCCATTTGAGGTTCTTTTGTTCATTTTCCATTCCTTCCCCAGCTCATTTTATGAGGCTAGCAAGATTATGAAACTTGTTCAGCATCACACAGTTAAATAAGTGTCTAAGGCCACATTTAAAGATGAGTATTCCTGATTTCTGGCCCAGTGTTCTATCCTCTGCATCATCTAACTATCCCCATCATATTCAAATATGTATCCAACAATCTTCTATCTTGTCAGGCATTGTAGATGGTTAAAATTTAATGACATGACACAAATCCCCTGCTCCCTCCAGGTTCTCTTTCTTTCTAGACTAGAGGTCTCTTATACATTTTAACTGTTCCCATACTGGAAAGCCAGAGTTGTAACCAAAAACGATGCCCATGCTGCCATAACTCAATCAGTGTTCTATGGGTGATCTATACTGTCCCCACTCACAACTAAAGACTTGGGAGCTATCATTTAAATGAATTAGCTAAGATGACACCATTAACTCTTAATCATGAAACATTTGCTAACAGAAGGCAAAAATATAGCTTATAATGTAACTGTTCATCCACAAACATGAGTGACAGTTTTCCATCATTACAGAGTGTTCATTGTGAAAGGCTGGCACAGATTTACTGAAACTTAGCATGGCAATTCAGAACTCTGGAATACAGGGTTCAATACTTTTCATCTATTAAGGAAACAATATGCTTTATAATTCTACAGAGCAGGATCTCTCTTTATCTGGGTATTTCTGCTCTCTTACTGAATAAAGTTACATCTCTGTTACTCATTGTAGGTAAAGCAATATTAACCTCTTTTAGCTAGAAAAACCTTAAAATTCAGATCTTCATAGATAGTTCTGCTTTACCTTAAGCCTAGAATCTGAAAAGTATTTATATTTGCTTTAAAAACTTTGAGTGTTTTCCCTGGCTTGAGACATAAAGGTCAGTAAAATGTAATTATATGCAAGACTTTGAGGGGTTTCCCATGCATCACTTTATAGATGCTGAAGTTCTATAATTTGACTAATGTATTTCTCAGAGAGATAAATTTGTGGTTTCTTTTTGTTAGTAAACTGTGAATTATGCTTATCAATACTTTATAGTAAGGGTAATTTTTTCTATTATTATTTCATGAATTGTGGTATTTAGATTTTTTATTTAGTTTTCTTTGGGAGAGTTATATCTCTTTGAATTCAACTTTTAATATCAGTCACCTGGATTTCAAGTATATTGAGTCATTTATATTTCAAATGCTGACTTTTGAGTTACTTCAACTATTTTCCAATTTCAAATCTGTTTTCTGAAACGTTTTGTTGCATGCCTGCTGGCTAACTTATCTTTACTCATAACCTATTGCTTGACTCAGTCCAGCTGTAGTCAAGTTCTCAGGTTGAAGAGGGGGGAGATAAGGATGGATGGATGACAAGTTATCTATTTATTTTACAGAATACAAGAGCTTAAATGTCTTTTTTTAGTCCCTGGTTCACTCCCAATCTTGTGGCATTCTCTAATTACTAGTCAAATAATGCTCCAGTGCTCCTGGACAGCAGGTAATAAAAATTTACTTCCTTAGGCTAATACTCCCACACAATGTTGCTATCACTGGCTTAGTGTTTACACACAATGCTCCAGGAAGTGCCAAAACATAAGGAACAGATGAGAAGATCCAGGAGAGCAGACCTAGGTGAGTAGGCCATTGATGCACATGGGCAAGAGGACCTTTAAGTCATTCCCAGTCATGCAATGACCTTCCTGTGACCCTCAACAGTTTCTTGCAAAATTTATTGTTTGAAATTATCTGTTGTAAGTCTTAAATATTCTGACTCCTTTGTATTTTCCTTTGTAATTTTAGTCCTTGTTCCATATCCCAATTAATTTTTAAATATTTTAATATCTTGTATTTTCACTTCCTACATTGTTATTTTGAGTTTTTCTTTTCATCAATAACCCTTGTATTTCTACACTTAACTATTTTTCTAGATGATTTGCTATTTTTTCATATTGTTTTCATCATTTTTAACAGATTAGGATTCTATTTAAACTCAAGATTTTTATATTGACTTTCTTGTCCCTAGTGTCCTTTATCCTTGATTTCAAATAGGGTGGCACTTCACCTTTATTTATTGGATTCTAACTCTCTCCTCATTTATTAATTCATCTTTCCAGAGCACAACAGATGACTCAATCAATAAGCATTTATCAGGTGCTTATTCTATGCCAGCTTCACACTGGGAATGCAAATAAATAAAATTCAATACAAAAACAAATTTAAAAACCCAGCTCTTGTCTTCAAGGAACTCATATTTTAATGTGGGGAGCATTATATAATGTATATAATGAAATCCATACAAAATATTTACTATATTTATGGAAAATCAAATCTATGTGACAGGCACTCTTCAAAGTGTTAAAGTTACAAAAAAAGGCAAAAATAGTCCCAATTCTCAAGGAGCTCACCATCTCATGGAGGAGACAACATTCAAATAACAATGTTCAAGCAAAATATTAAGAGAATAAATAGAGATAATCTCAGAAGGAAGGGATAGACATTATGGGAGATAAGAAAGGTTTCTTAGAGAAAGCAGAGTCTAGTTACAATTTGAGGAAGAAAAAGCATGGAAATATATTGGCAACTGATGATAAAAGGCCTCTTGAGAAAGGAGGGATTTGAACTGAATCTTGAAGGAAGTCTAGAAAACTAAAGATAGAGGTAAGAGTGACAGAAAATCCCAGTATGGGAGATAGCTAACATAAAAACATGGAGATGGGAAATGAACTTTCATGTCTGAATAAGAGTAAGTAGATAAAGCTAGCTGAATTGCAGAATGTACAAAGGAAAATAATTAGTAATAGGGAAGTTGGGAATGGGAAACAACTTGGGTGGAGAAATTATGAGTAATTTTTTGACATGTTGGATTTTATATACCTATGGGACATTCAGTTTAATATGTCTAAAAGGCAATTGTAGACATTTAACTTTAATTCAGCATTGAGACTAGTGCTGGATAAATATAAATGTAGATTAGATATAGAGATAGATAAGTTAGATAGATAGATAGAATAGGATAGATAGATATGGAATAATTTTTAAATAGAAATGTTGAACCTTTAAGAGACAATGAGTTTATCAAGTATGTCAATATAGGAATAAATGAGAAGAGGGTCCAGGACAGAAATTAGAGCGATGCTCCTGCTTATTGTATATGACATGGATTAAAAATAGGAGAGAGAAGTTTCAAGAAAACCTAGAGAGGAGAAAGTATTTAGAAATAGATAGAGATCAGTAGAATCAAATGGTAGAGAGATATCAAAGTAGATAAGGATTAAGAAATGGTTACTAGACTTGATTAAAAGATCATTGATAATGTTGGAAATGACATTTCAATTAATGAGATTGGAATATGGATTACAGAAGACTGAGAAGACAGGAAAAACATAATAGTGAAGATAATAATTGTAGTCTACATTTTCAATAACTTTGAGAAAGAGAGGAGGTTTATAGGATGATAGTCAGCAGCAATGGACAGATTAAATTTGAATTTTTGAGTATGTGTGAGATGTGTATGTGTTTGTAGATAGCAGGGAATGAGCCAGTAGATAGGGACAGACAATATTAGAGAGAATGGAGATGATAAAATATTCTGTTAAAAAGGTCAAGAGTGCAGCCAATAGAAAAGATGGCCAAGGATGCAGTTTAATCAGGAGAGAACCATATCTTGGGACCAGAATATAGGAGTGGAAAAGAATCTGGTTGACAGCAAAGAAGGTACAATAGAAGAGATATGTAGATCTGTAATGGGTTAAGATTGAGATGGATAGGTATAAGGTAATAGACAGTTGAAGACAGAGAAAGGGATTTGTATATTGGCAGTTGGTGTGATAAAATCATTGGAACCTTGCAAGTGTATTGGGATGGGAGTATGCTAACTATTGAACACTGAGTTCATGCAGAATATCAGTAACTGGAGAGAAGTTTATTGAAGTAGGCCAAAAAATTAAACTATTCAAGATTCTCCATTAAATTTCATATTCTTGGTAGAAATAGATGTTGTTCCCAATGGGATCCAAGAAGTACAGCCTCATAATCAGCAAAAAAAGGTGTAGTTATGGGAATCAGTCAGGAGGGAGGATTGCCTTGATTGACTTGGATTTTGGGGTCAGAAGATAGAAATTGTCCAGCACTAGATCACAGGAACAAAGCAGGGGAAGACCAGGTACACCTGGCTGTATGTGGTGCCATTGCTCTTTGCAATGTCACTTAGGTTCATCTCCAGTATAAGACTGTCCTATGGATAATATACCACTTCCATCTCCTGACCCAAATTGTAAAGGATATTAATTCAGGGTAATCAAGGGAACATATAGCTAATTATTATCTTCCATTTTTCTGAATGTCTACCAATTAGAATATAATTATCAATGAAGACCATTAACATTTATAAACTACCACATTCATAAAGGGATTTGAAACTACCAAAACTTAGCTGCTAGAATTCAACCAACTTGGTTTTCCTTTTAAAAATTAATCAATCTCTATTTCAGAATGCTTTAGTTTTATTAGACTAGTAATGACTACACATCTTTCTCTCTCTAAATATTTTGGCTCAATATAGCTCTGAATATGTGTGTATATGATATAAAAAATTTACCTCTAAATGACTCTATTTCCATTTTTGTCATTGACATTGATTTTAGTTTTATGACCATTATTTATTTATCTCTTACAGTATTCTGTAAATACCTTTTTATTCTATTAATAGGAAGTGGATATTTCTCCCATTTTATTAGACTTTCATACTGAATTTTTGGGGTTCTGTCAGACTTATAATTTATAGAAGTTGTTTAGGTAATAGAATTATCTATGAATTTTAGGGTTAAGGAGAATTAGGGAAATAGAAAGTCAGGTCACACTTATGCAGCTGTGGCAACACTGTCAGAAATTTTAGTCCACCAGTCATCCAAGGGTATCTGTTCCAAAAAAAATGGGTGCCACTTAAGTGTCACACTATTATAATAATTAACTGAAAGAGATTAGCCAGGAAGGCCAGAAATCTTCACAAATTTTTTTTGCCATCACTATCTATCTCCATGCTTTAATCATTATTTCATGTTACAGCCCATTAATAAAAAGCAGTGTTCTCTTTATATGTGGATTAGTTTCTTTTTTGGGAAAAGACCTGCTCTTAGCTGCCTCGTTTTCCCATAGAGTTGAAACAATAATTCTAGCTGGTAATTTCACTATTTGCACTTGTCAGTTTTTATTACTAATTAAGGAAAATCTTCACTGCTCAATGAAATTTATATGATTTATGATATTAGTTATATTGGTTCAGATTTATTCTTAATGTAATTGTATAAGAGAGGAAACTTTGCCTCACACACAGAAGACTAATCAGATTGATTTGTTAAGGCTTTCATCTGACCACCTGGACATTATGCATTATTAATTTGTGAATATATAAAAATGCTCACAAACTGAAAAGATTGCTTAACATACTGGACATCATTATTGTATAACCCAAGTCCAATTAATCTTCAACAATTATTCCCATGATCTTTTCTATGTCAATTGAACTCAACAAGCATTTATTAACTGCATGCTATGGGCAAGATACTGGGTCTATAAAGAAAATATGACCTAGCTTCTATTCCCAAAGATCATACAACATAGAAAGTAAGCCCCTTAAGGTCAAGAAATCATCTAAAAATCATTAAGTACCTCCTACATTTGGATACTGTGTTAAGTGCTGAGGAGGAAAAAAGGCAAAAAGACGGTCCCTGTCCTTAAGGAGTTCACAATCTAATGAGGAAGACCATATGTTAACAACTATTCGCAAGCAACATATTATAGATAAATTAGAGATAATATCCAGAAGAAGGCACTAGCAACTAAGATAATCAGGAAGTTGGAGTTTTAAATAAGACTTAAATTTGGAAGATAATAGGTCATTAGTACATGATGAACAGCAAGAGAACCAATTTTACTGGATTATGAAGTACTCAGATGGACAGTAAATTTATAGGAGAATGGAAAGATAGAAAGAGGCTAGATTATGAAGTGCTTTTAGAACTGAACAGATGACTTTATATTTGATCCTGAAAGTAATGAAAACTATCACAACTCATTAAATGGAGTATGGCAAGAGAAAGATAGTGACCTGGTTAGACCTATACTTTAGAAAAATCACTTTAATAGCTGAGTGGATGATGGACTGAAGAGGGGAGAGTTGAAACAGACACATCAACCAGTAAGCATTAAATGTTTACTCTTCCATCTCCACTGACTCAGTATATTGCAATATGATCATAGCTTTAGAATTAGAAGGTATCTTAGAGACTAATTCAATGCTCACATTTTATAGCTGAAGAAACTACTGTACAAAAAAGTTAAGTGAATTGCCCCAGGTTATAGGGTAAGTTAGTAAAAGAGTTCAGTTTTGAATCAAATCCTCTGAATCCATTTTCTTTATGATCTAGCATAGTGCCTCCCCTGGAAACTATGCTTCTTCTTTTTTTTTTTGCAAGGCAATGGGGTTAAGTGGCTTTCCCAAGGCCACACAGCTAGGTAATTATTAAGTGTCTGAGGCTGGATTTGAACTCAGGTACTCCTGACTCCAGGGCTGGTGCTCTATCCACTGTGCCATCTAGCTACCCCCTAAAACTATGCTTTTTAAATTGAATTTGAAGACTGGATGGGGTAAGGAACATACACAAAAATAACTATCATGCAGTTAAGAGTAATACTTGTAAAAAGAGGAAGCTAAAACTAATTATTTGGTGGAAAAGGGTTGAAAGGAATTCAAACAATGAAGAGGGGGAAGGATTATTCTGTTAAAAATTTGGAATAATTCTTCAAATTTAATTAGAATATATTTTAATACTTAATGTCTTCAATGAGCATAAGAGAGTATGGTGAAAAAAAATTGGAAAACATAGCTGTAGATATAGAACCCAAAAAGGACAAATACTTGCTGATTTGCAGTACCTCTATGCCAATAAACCATGTAGCATTTCTTTAAGAAAAGAGTTTGGATACTAAAGAAATAGTGAGTATCAAATAGTTTCATGAAAATTAGATAAATTGTATCTCAACTGACTAGAAACTTTTCCTGATTTTCAAGTAATTTTCTAACCTATGAGACTGGCAGTTTATTATTTATTGCTTAATGTTGAAGTTCTAGGATTTCACTACTATTTCTAATATGTTTCCATGCTTTGCTCTGTGACTATTTAGTGTGTCATTATTGTCTCCATTTAGATCAGTATATTTTACTTGTATTTCCTATATTCCTTGTGAGTTTTATTACAATATGGTAAAAGAAGTTTAGTATTTCTGCTTTTTTCTGTTTATTTTAATTTTTCTGTACCTAGCACACAGTCTATTTTTGTAGATAGCATGCAATGCTAAAAAGATGTATAATCCCTTAATGCTACCATTAAGATACCTTAAACTTTTCAGCTCTAAATTCTTCAACGATTTTATCAGTTCTTTCTGTTCAATTTTTCTAGATACTGTGCCTGTATCACTATATATCAAGATCATAAAAGTTTACTTTATGGATGCAAAAGCAAGATTTACTTTGTTCAAAATTTAATAATGTCAAGAAAGATATAAAAAGCATGATGTATACTGACCAAAAGAGTTTGGCACTATCATGAATGATTTAAAGTGCAGAAATTAAGTAGAAAAAGAATTTCTTATAAATTTAGAAGTTTTCTAGTTCATGTTATTATGTTGTTTACATCAAACTCAAATACTGAAGAATCTACTTAATGATATCTACAAACATTCAAAAAGAATTTGGTCTTATTAAAAGTGAATGAGAAATGTCATTGTCCAGGCCATTATAGGCAATTGACTGATCCATCAGTGCTTATACTTGGAAAGATATTGTAGATGGAAAAAGGAACCATAGCAAAAATTAAGAAGAGGAACCCTCCCCCCGCCAATCCCCCCCCCCCCAATAGATTTAGAACTGGAAAGCATTTTAGAGGCATTTATCCCAAAGACTTCATTTTATAGAACCAAGGCCTAGACAAGCTAAGCAATTTGCCCAAAGTGACATGGATGGCAGAACCAGGATTTGAACTTAATTTAGATGACTCATAGTTCAACTCTCTACCATCCTATGATGCCTCCCAGAAAAGTGAACTGAATTGTTTCAGGAAATTATACAGCATTTATTCTAATTCTTCTCCCTGAAACAACATCCATCAATATTCTGGTGGTGGTATCATGTGACTGTAATCAATGGAATATCAGTCTCAAAGAAATCAAAATTGTAGACTACCAAAAGCTAAGAGTAGTTGTTAATAACTTGCTGCATATTACCATAGTACTAAGCATATAAATTGATAAAAAAAAACCAAATATGTGAATGGAAAGGACTTGTTAAATAGTTAGGTTAGAGATAATAAATTAATAAATTAATAACCTCTTTGCTACATTAGTAAGTCCAGAGATTTAAAGGCAGTCCCTAAGAATAATGTATATGTGTGTATAGAGGATCTCCTATGGAGGATAAATAAAACAAAATAGAGAAGAATTGCATAGCATTTGTCCAATTGGTGGCAATGCCTACATTAACAAATTCACAGATCCATTGAAATGTGTAGACCATGGGGAATAAACTTGAAAAAGAGATTAGCATGTTCAAATGTACATATTATATGCAAATTGTTTTAGCAGCAGGAAGAATAATGAATTAGAGAAGAAGGAGAGTGATGCCAGAAAGATCAGTGAGCAAGATAAAGTAGCCTAAGCAAGAAGAAATGAGATCCTGAACTGGGATAGTGATGATGGAAATATGAATGAGGTGGAGGGGACTAATGGAAGAGATAATTGCTTAGTGCTTGGCCCTTCAAATTATCTTGAACTCCTTCCTTGGTTTGAAAAGTGTCCCCTTCTGTGCAGTTATTCAACTGAGTTCACACATGTACTAAGCAATAAGGATAGGCCCTCCAGAAGTTTATTGGATTGAAGAAGACTTAAACAGACAAGTCTATTTATTTTGTGCCTAGAATCACATTAGCAAAACTGGAATTATGTCAAGATTGGCAGGAAATTTAATCAATCTTAACCCAACATTATTGCTTAAATTTTCAACTCCTGACTTGAGACCACATTGCTATTCTTCCAGGGGCACTCCAAATCTGCTCTGTACTGACCTTTTACTTGTCAGTCTAATGACTCTGGATAATCTGAATATTAGTTGTAAATATTTGTCATGCCACAGATCATACTGTCAGTTGTTTTTAGTAGAACAAAAGGGACCAGGTAACAAAGTGACTTGAGTTATGTTACTTGAATTGAGGAGGCCTTGAATCATAATTATCCAACACTATTTATTAAGAATCTTTTCTAAGGGGCAGCTAGATGGCACAGTGGCTAAAGCACTGGCCCTGGAGTCAGGAGTATCTGGGTTCAAATCTGGTCTCAGACACTTAAAAATTACCTAGCTGCGTGGCCTTGGGCAAGTCACTTAACCCTGTTTGCCTTGCAAAAAACCTAAAAAATAAATAAATAAAGTTGAGGAAGTTCAGACTTGAGAGCAGAGGATGATGGGGCCTGGACAGGGCTATTGATGAGTTTATTATGGGACAAGACAGAAATAGGGATAGGAGAAGCTAGTGTTCATTTTTTTTTGCAACTGCCTCAGACTCACCCAAAGAGTAGTTCTTCAAGTCCAGAAGAAGGCCCTATGAGGATGGAGGACTTAATAGCCATAGGACCCAGCAAAAGGCCTTGTGGGAAGAAAACAGGCAAGGGTACCTCCCTTTCCATAGGCCCCTAGAATGGGGTATATCTGGGAAAGGAGTCATGCCCCCTGTCAAGGAAAAAAAATCTTATTTGCTTTACACAACCTTTATTCTTACTAAACAATGATGGCTCAGTGGACAGAAGTTGGCGTATTTAAGACCTGAGTCCAAATCTTGACCTCACTATGTAGCCATGAGCAAGTTATTTAACCTTTGTTTACCTTAATTAAATGTAGAATAAAATGGCAAACCACTCCAGTATGTTTGCCAAGAAAGCCCCAGTGATAGCATGGTACACATGGTCACAGTCAGACAGGATTAAATCAACTCAACTACAACTGCAGTAAAGTATAGCAACATTTCCTTTTTTGATAGAATCATTTTTAAAGAAGTCATTTAAGTCTACTCTTTCCAAATTGTTCTGGGAATCATATAGTATTAATTAATGATTTTTAAGCATTAATCCTGATCTTTATTTAATTGTTATTTCTGGTTCCAAACTTGAGTATAGAAGGTGTGATTCATGACTGATTTAGAATATCAAAAACTATAACTACAACAAAACTTAGTGGTCTTAGATTCCAAACTTCTGTTTTTACATAAGTAGAAACTGAGGTTTAGAGATTTTCCCAAATTAAGTTTCCCAAGATTAATTATGTAATAGATGTAGATGCATAGCTATATTTCCATCATCTGAGCTCTCTGTTTATAGTTCTCTGAATTCAATTAGGACTCATATTAGAAGAAGAAAAAGAAAAGGTTAACCAATAACTAGTCTAGGAAGCCTTGGTATTTTTTATCAGGGAACCAACAATTAAAGACAGTGCATTTTTATCTCATGGGGTTAGGCTTTCTTCACCCAGAACACATCATAATTGCAACAGATCTAAAGGTCCTTTGCTAACCCCTGCTATCAATTGTGCAACCATTTCCTGTCAGGGTCCTGACACCATAATTCCCCTCTCCCAAGTCCCAACTTTACCCCAAACCTTGAGAGGGGATGGGCCAGGTGCTCTTTGGTCCACCCTTCTTTTACACATGACTGTACCCATACAACCAAATTTATTCTGGATGAAAGAATTCTTGCTAATGCTTTGGGGAAAGGAGATCAAAAAGATCCTTTCCAGGAATGTGATCCTCTTTTTACAAAGAAGGAAGAAGGCCCAAAGATCCACATAGGTTTTAAAAAGAATAAAGGTAAACTGTAATTTTTGCCTATTAGGAAAGTCTATCATACTTATGCTGAAGGCATAAGTGATCATTTATCAGCCAGCTCTATGTTTTTATTCTTATGAGGTGAATTAGTTTCATTAACTGATTTAAGATGATATCATTTCAAAGGTAGAAGTAGAATTCATAATTACTTGTATGTTAATTCTCAGAGCAGTGAGATATTCAGTGAGTTCATAAACTTAATCTGACAGAACAAGACCTGCTTTCAAGAATTTTAAAATGCTCAAAGGATTTTCTTCTAGTTCTACAATGCAGTGACCCATTCACCCTTGAAGTTATTCAAATCCTTCATGATGGGGAAGAAATAGTATATGTAACAGTGGGTGAAGTTTCATTCTAGTTTATTATAGTTCCCTTGTGGTATGTAGACATATGTCAGATGTAAATGCCAGTATAAATGTCAAATTAAGTTAAAAAGTATTTATTAAGTACTTATTATATGCCAGACACTGTGTTAAGTACTGGAGATACAAAGAAAGGAAAAACAAAACATGCTTTCAGTATAATGAGGGTGATAGCATGCAAAAAACTATATACAAACAAGATATATACATGATAAATGGGAGATAATCAGCAAAAGTAAAGTATTATTAGGAGATCAGGAAAAACTGCTTACAATGGGGGAATTTTAGTTAGGAATTAGAAGGGATGATGGAGAAAATTCCAGGAATGGAAGCAGTTAATGAAAAACACACAATCAGGACAGGGAATTCAAGAAATTAGAGTACCAAATTCTAAAGTACTTTTTGGGGAATAAGGCATAATCAGGGGCCAGGCAGGCTATTTTCCAATTCATAATATACCAAGGATCCAGGTAGCTATGCATTCTCAGAAGGTCTCAGAAGATCAGGAACTGAATATTGGGAAATGGAGAAAGGAAACAGGGACAAAATTCAGAGAAGAGGGATTGAAAGGAAAAGGAAGTTAAATACATATACACACATATGTGTGTGTGTGTGTGTGTGTATGTGTGTGTGTGTGTGTATGTATGTAGAGAAACAAGGACTGTCGGTATTAAACAGTTTTGTGAACTGCTCAAAATCTACCATATTCTAGTAGTTGGGAAAAATTGACATAGTGTTGACATACATGGGCAATCCTGATTATAACTTTCTATCACTTGGGATCTATCTAACACCAGTAATATTCAAAAGGATCTATTTTCACTCCCTGGATTTGGGTGCTGATTAGATTAAACAAGAGTAAACTTTCCAGACAACAAACCAGATGATGACTCTCACTTATAGCTACCTTCTTCCATTTTATAGATGATACTTAAATAGGGGAAAGAATAGTGAAAATTAAGAAAAAATTTATTATATAATAGCCAATAATACTGATAGGATTTTAAACCTTAAGGTTTAAAAACTGTTTTACAAATATTATCTCATATTATCTTCAAAAAAACCAACATTGGAATGTAGGTGCTGTTTTTATTATCACTTTGCAGATAAGGACACTAAATGAGATGGAGGTTAAGGGATTTGTCCAGTTAGTAAATTTATGAGATTGAATTTGAACTCAGATCTTCTGACTGTAAGTCCTGAACTCTAGCTGCAATTATACAATTTGACCAAATGACCCTACTAAGGGGTTTTTAATTTAATTTGACATTTTAGCAACCTGAGAAGCAGAGTTGAGAAGGCTCTTTTCCTCAGTGACAAAAAGAGTGTGTACTCATATTGTACTTGGTGGCAGAAATGGATCAAATTACTTAGTTGACAGGGTTAAATCCTAAATGGAAAAATCACAAATGATTTACAATTCCAACAAAGAGATTTGTTTTCTAAAAACTTCATTTGCTTTGCTTTTTAAGTTCTATCCATTTATATTTCAATTTCCTAGAAACATATTTAAAAAATTGTCATATTAAGCAAACTATTATTATTTAAATTCTAAAAGCCAAAATTTTCGATCATCTATTCTATTCAAATGTCATTAGTTCTACTGACTTTTAACAGTCTAAAGCAGTGACTTTTAACCTGGGAAAGAGGGACAAAGAACTTAAATTTTTTTTAATCATTGCACTTCAAAATAATTGGTTTCCTTTGTCATCACAAAGAATTTTGAAGACTTTACTAGATTGCCAGAGGGTTCACTATACACACAAAAAGTGAAGAACCCTAGGTCTAATAAAATGATTGAGAGGCTGCTATGGTGGAGTGGATATTGAACTTTCACCCTGGTTTTTAAGTTTTTTCCTCTGACACAAAGAAGAGGGATGACCCTGGGCAAGTCAATTAATCTCTCAGTGCCCCAAGTAACATTCTGAGTAGAAGTTACAAAGGGGATAACTACTTTGGTAGATATGGTTTCATTACTAGATGTTCTCTGTACTGGTGAAATAAAAGATATGATCTGGAGATGAGAGGGTAGGAATTGGTGAGGAGGTTCAATTTGCTAAACAAACAAAATCCCATCTTCCTCCATTTATTTTATTCTCTTGGGTTTTATCTCATTCCCAAATACCTGGATCTTTCCCCTCATTTTCTTAAAGTCTGCTACAATGGGTATATTTTGTATTTTTGTCTTCCACAAGAATGAGAGAGGATATTGCAAGAATTCCATAGGTGTCTGTGTGGATAATACATTACAAAAGCCAGGATGCCTAGTCTTTGTGAAAACTGAAAAGATGCCAGTCTGCTTTACAGTAAAAAGAAAGGTAATTTAAAAGGAATTTTTGACTAATTGGTGAGCCAAATGAAGCCCCTCACCAGACAGCAAGTCGGCTTTCTGGGTGGGGGAAGGAGAGGGGAGCTTCACTAGCTTTGAACTGACTCAAAGTAAACTTATGGTGTGTCTGCTTAGTGAGATTCTGAAGGGAGGGGGTGTCTTAAGAATTTGTCCCCAATGATGAGGACCTATCATAACTCAGAGGGAGGAACAGGGATCTTCTAACCTATATAATTTTGTACATTATGAAGATTCAGGGTGTCTCTCACTATGGGGCACCCATGTCTTGTAAGAGCTATTAATAAATGGATTAATTTTTCCCTCACTCCAGTAAGCTTAGTCTTTATTTAGAGTCAATTACTTCTTCCCATAATTCAGCATCATAGCAGGAAAGTTTGGAGTGGCTTCTGACTGATCAGGCTATTGCTCTAGCTCTGCTGTGGGAGAAAGGTATACTGGCTTATTTATAACAATAGATAAGTACGCAGATGAGTTAAGCATTAGTAGAGTGTCTGAGAAATAGGACACTTGGGTTTAGATCCCAACTCTACCATTAATTTGTTGTTATGCTAAACTAAGATATGACAACTGATGATCAAAGATGTTAAAAGCAAAATATATAACCTCTGGGGCCTTAATTTCCATATTTTAGAATGACAGGATTAGGGACTTCTGGCCAAGATGACAGGGAGAAGACAGGCACAAGTGCTAAAGGTCTCCTGATCTTTCCTCATAAATGATATGAAACAAACCTCTTAACAGAGATCTGATCTACAAAACCCTAAAAGAAAAGCCAGGAGAAGAACATTCATCTCAGGACCTGTCTTCTGAGATCATGGGTGAGTCTGGGCTCAGAGCGTGGACTCTGTGGGTAGCATGGGACTGGGTGAGACTGGGAGCCTGTATCAGCCTCAGATTAGCTTGATCAGCCTGGGGCAGGAACCTGTGAGCTTGAGGACCTGAGAACCAGACTGGCTTGATCAGCTGCAGGGTGAGAGCCTTGTCAAACATAGAGGCTCGGGCTGACTAGGTAGCATCTGGTTGTGGCGGTAACCATCTGGAGCTTGCCAGCAGGGCTGGAGAGAGTTCCAGTGGGGGAGAGCTGCAGACATTGACCCCACTGGTCTGGAGGAACTCAGAGTCCATATCTTCATTTCAGTTGAAGCCTCTTTACAGAACAAAAACAATCACAGCCCACTTTCTGCCTCAAGCTAAGGCCTAAGCAGCAGAACCACCTCCAGAGTGATTACCTCACACACTCATTGAGCAAAGATAAAAGTATTCAACAGCTTCAATAACTACCTCCAGGCCAAAGGAGAGGGCCTCAATCAAAGTCACAGACTCTCCAGAGAAAGCAACCAACACCCCCTATTGGTAGATGTAGCTATTACTCAGTTAGGAAAACACCTAGCATCCCCTACTGGCCAGCTGGAGACATTACACTCAGTGAGTAAAGCCTCTAGGGATCCCAACAGCAAAGCTCCATGAAGCAGCCCCTCTCCAACACAAGGATATCTTAGTATAATGAAGAAAGATCAGCACAAGGGAGGGTCCATAGAAAAATTCTTGGAAAGAAAAGACACTAACTCCTCTCCAAGGAGAATATGCTGCTCTCCTCCTCAGAAAGGCTTCCTTTAAGAAATAAGGAAGGAGTTTAAAGATCAATTGAAAAATTTGGAAGAGAAAATTAACACCTTGACACAAGAAAACAATTCTCTCAAAGCCTCAGTTGGTCAAATGGAAAACTCTTACAAAAATAGAATTGACCAATTGGAAAGAGTTGCAAAAAATAAATGAAGAAAATTCTTCTCTTAAAAAAAGAATGGAGTCTTTGGAAAGTAATGTCAAGAGACAGCAAGAGTCTGTTAAACAAAACAAAAAAATAGAAAAAATAGTAAAAAATGTAAAATAACTCATCAGCAAAAACACTTGACCTTGAGAATAGATTGGGTCTTCCTGAAAACATTGTAGAGAAAAAAAAGCCTGGACTTAGTATTACAGGATTTAGTGATGGAAAACTACCCAGATATCATGGAACCAGAGGGCAAAATGGTTATTGCAAGAATACATCAATCTCCTCCAGAAAGGGATCCTAAAATGAAAACAAGGAGGAATGCTGTGGCAAAATTCCAGAACTATCAGATGAAAGAGAAAATCCTGCAAAAGCAGGCAGGAAGATATAATTTAAATACAAAGGAGACACAGTAAGAATTACGCAGGATCTGGCTACATCAATATCAAGGGATTGAAGGGCCTGAAATGAGATATTCTGAAGAGCATTGGTGCTTGGAATGCAGCCAAAAATCCACTATCTGCCAAAACTGAGACTTCTCTTCCAGGGGAAAAGATTGTCATTTAACAAAATGGGAGACTTCCAACAATTCCTTATGAAAACAGCAGAGCTAAATAGAAAATTTGAACATCAAACAGGAGGTTCAAAAGACACACACGAAAAAGTTAATAAAGGGGAGGAAAAGAAAAAAACTGTTATCCAATAAGATGAAATTGGCTACATCCCAGCATGGGAAAAAATTTCTCAAAACACGAGAATTGTAACTCTAACAGAGAGAATATACCAAGCCAGAAGTGATGAACACTCATGACTTATCCATGAGATTGCTATCCAATGGGAAGAAACTGTCTATATCCCTATTTGGGAGAAAGATTCTAATAACTCTCAAGAGATGTAACTCTAATAGAAAGAATATGCTTAGCCAGAAGTGATGGATACTCATGCTTTTCTGTGACTCAGATAGAATGATTTTAAAAAAAACTACCTCCTTTAAAAGGGGGACAGGAAGGACATGGGATGATGGATGGGACTGAATGGGGAAAATCTCATTACATAAAGAGGTACAAAAGACCTATTAGAATAGAGGGGAAAAAAGGAGGAGATGAGAAACACTTGAATCTTCCTCTCATTAGACTTGTCTTAAAGTTAACTTACACATGCACACACAGCAAACTTAAGAAACATTTAACCTTCAAGTATTAAAAGGGGAAAAGGGGAGGGGGAATGGATACAGGGAGGGGGAAAGAAGGGAAACTAACATAAGGAAGGGGAGGAAAAAGGGAAAAGGGGAAAGGGGAAAGAAAGGGGAGGGGTAGATATAGGAGGGTAAACACATTGAAGGTGGTGGTTTTCAGAAACAAAATACTGGGGAATATGGATAATGTGGAAAAGGGGGGGAAATACAATCAAAGGGAAGATAGCATGGAGGGCAATAAAGACTTAGTAATTATAACATTGAATATGAATGGGGTGGTATCTCCCTTAAAACATAAGCAAATAACAGACTGGATTAAAAACCAGTATCCTACAATATGCTGCTTACAAGAAACCTATTTGAACCAGAGAGATACATATAGAGTAAAGGTAAAAGGTTAGAGCAAAATATATTTTGCTTCAGCCAAAGTGAAAAAAGCAGGGGTAGCAAAACTTATCTCAGATAAAGCAGCTGCAAAATTAGACAGCATTAAAAGAGAAAAGGAAGGAAACTATATCCTCCTAAAAGGTATTATAGACAATAAAGTGATTTCAATACTGACTATGTATGCACCAAGTGGTATAGCATCCAAATTCTTAGAGGAGAAGCTGAAAGAACTACAGGAAGACATAGACAGCAAAACTCTACTAGTGGGAGATGTCAACCTCATGTTCTCAGATTTAGATAAATTCCTAAAATAAACAAGAAAGAAGTTGAGGTAAATAGATTGTGAGAAAACCTAGATATGATAGACTGATGGAGAAAATTGAATGAGTATAGAAAGGAATATACTTTTTGATCTAATGATCAATTGAAGAAAGGGAGAAATAGTGAATACATCTTTCTCAGATCATAATACAATAGACATCTTATGCGATATTGGTCCAGGGAGATATAGAACCAAAACTAATTGGAAACTAAATAACCTCATTTTAAAAAATGAGTGGATTAAACAACAAATTATAGAAAGAATTAATTATTTTTATCCTAGATAATGACAATAATGAAGCAATATACCCAAACCTATGAGATTCACTCAAAGCAGCTGTCAGGGGATATATTATATCTTTAAATATTTACATGAATAAATTAGAGAAAGAAGAAATCAATGAATGAAATATGCCACTAAAAAATTAGAGAAAGAACAAATTAAAAGCCCCCAATGAAATAACAAATTAGAAATTCTAAAAATTAAAGGAGAAATTAATAAAATAGAAAGCAAAAAAATGAATTAATAAATAAAGCTAGGAGTTGGTTTTATGAAAAATCCAATAAAATTGATAAAGCTCTGGTCAATTTGATTAAAAAAAGAAAGAAGAAAACCAAATTGCTAGTATCATAAATGAGAAAGATGAACTCACCACCAATGAGAAGGAAATTAAATTAATAATTTGGAATTATTTTGCCCAACTCTATGCAAATAAATCTGACAATTTAAGTGAAATGGATGATTATTTACAAAAATATAAGTTGCCCAGGTTAAATGAAGAGGGGATTAAATATCTAAACAACCCTATCTCAGAAAAAAAGAAATTCAACAACCATCATTGAACTCTCTAAGAAAAAATCTCCAGGGCCTGATGGATTCACAAGTGAATTCTACCAAACATTGAAGGAACAATTGGTTCCAATTCTATATAAACTCTTTGGAAAATTAGGGGGAGATGGAACTCTGACTAACTCTTTCTATGACACCAATATGGTGCTGATACCTAAACCAGGAAGAATTAAAACAGAGAAAGAAAATTATAGACCTATCTCCCTGATGAATATACATGCAAAAATCTTATATTAAATTTTAGCAAAATGATCACAGCAAGTTATCACTAGGATCATATATTTTGACCAAGTAGGACTTATCCCAGGAATGCATGGTTGGTTCAATATTAGGAAAACTGTTAGTACAATTAATTACATCAACAAAAAACCTATCAGAAATTATATGATTATATCAATATATGCTGAAAAAGCTTTTGACAGAATACAGCACCCATTCTTACTAAAAACACTAGAGAGTGTAGGAATAAATGGACTATTCCTTAGAATAATAAGCAGCATCTATCTGAGACCATCAACAAGCATTATATTCAATGGGGAGAGGCTAGAGGCATTCCCAATAAGATCAGGGGTGAAACAAGGGTGCCCATTATCACCATTACTATTCAGTATAATATTAGAAATGTTAGCTTCAGCAATTAGAGGTGAGAAAGAAATTGAAGGAATTAGAATTGGGAAGGAAGAGACAAAACTCTCACTCTTTGCAGATGACATGATGATATGCCTAGATAATCCCAAGAAATCATCCAAAAAACTACTGGAAACAATTAGCAATTTTGGCAAAGTTGCAGGATATAAAATAAACCCTCATAAATCCTCAACATTTCTATATATGACTAGAAAGATACAGCAGAAAGAGAAATCCCATTCAAAGTAACCTTAGACAATATAAAGTACCTGGTAGTCTATTTGCCAAGGCAGACAGAAACTTTTTGAAAAACAATTACAAAACACTTCTCACACAAATTAAATCAGATTTAAAGAACTGGGCAAACATCAAGTGCTCATGGATAGGTCCAACTAATATAATAAAAATGACAATTCTACCAAAACTAAGCTACCTGCTTAATGCCCTACCAATCAAAATTCAAAAACCAAAACTGTCTGGTATTGGCTGAGAAATAGACTAGATGCAATAGCAGGAAGCAATTATAGCAATCTACTGTTTGCTAAACCCAAAGAGTCCAGCTATTGAGGTAAAAAAGTCTCTCTTCGATAAAAACTGCTGGGAAAATTGGAAGTTAGTATGGAAGAAACTTAGATTGGACTAACATCTCACACCTTATACCAAGATAAGGTCAAAATGAATACAAGCTTTAGACATAAAAAACAATATTATAAGCAAACTAAAAGATCAAGGAGTAGTTTACCTGTCAGATCTATGGAAAGGGAAGCAGTTTATGACTAAGGAAGAGAGATGGAGAACATCACTAAAAACAAACTAGATGATTTTGATTTCATTAAATTGAAAAGCTTTTGTCCAGACAAAACCACTATAGCCAAGATCAAAAGAAATGTAGTAAACTGGGAAACAATCTTTGCAACTAATATTTCTGACAAAGGATTCGTTTCTAAAATATACAGAGAACTGAGTCAATTTTTTTAAAAAAGCAAGCCATTCTTAATTGACAAATGGTCAAAGAATATGCAAAGGCAATTTATAGATGAGGAAATCAAAGTAATCCATAGTCATATGGAAAATTGTTCTAATCATTACTTATTAGAGCAATGCAAATTAAAGCTTCTCTGAGGTACCACCTCACACCACTCAGACTGGCCAATGTGATCAGAAAGAATAATGATCATGATTGGAAGGGTTGTGGGAAATCTGGGACACTATTACATTGTTGGTGGAGCTGTGAACTCATCCACCCTTTCTGGAGAGCAATTTGGAACTATGCCCAAAGGGCAACAAAAATGTGCATACCCTTTGATCCAGCAGTACCACTGCTGGGTCTATATCCTGAAGAGATGATCAAAAAGGGTACAAACATTACTTGTATAAAAATATTCATAGTAGTCCTGTTTGTGGTGGCAAAGAATTGGAAATCAAGTAAATGTTCTTCAATTGAGGAGTGGCTTAGTAAACTGTGGTATATGTATGTGATGGAACACTATTGTTCCATTAGAAACCAGGAAGAATGGGAATTCAAATCCCCAGAGGGATTTGCATGAAGTAATGCTGAGTGATCTGAGCAGAACCAGAAAAACACTGTACACCCTAACAGCGAAAGGGGCAATGATCAATCTTGATGGACTTGTTCATTCCATCAGTGCAACAATCAGGGACAATTTGGGACTGTCTGCAATGGAAAATACCATCTGTATCCAGAGAAAGAACTGTGGAGTTTGAATGAAGAAACAGGACTATTACCTTTAATTTAGGGGAAAAAATGATATCTTATTGTCTGATCTTACTATCTCTTATACTTTATGTTTCTTCCTTAAGGATATGATTTCTCTCTCATCACATTCAATTTGGATCAATGTGTACCATGGAAACAATGTATAGATTAGCAAATTGCCTTCTGTGGGAGGTAGGGGGAGGGAAACAAGATTAGGGGGAAAAAATTGTAAAACTCAAAATAAATAAAATCTTTGAAAAAGAGAAAAAAATAATGACATGATTAGATCAGATTATCCTTAATGAGGGACAGCTATGTTGCACAATGGTTAGAGCACCAGCCCTGTTGTCAGGAGGACCTGAGTCCAAATCTGGCCTCAGACACATAATAATTACCTTGCTGTGTGACCTTAGGCAAGTCACATAATCCCATTGCCTTACAAATTTTAGATTAACCCTTAAGGTCATTCTAGCTCTGAAATACTAAGATTGTATTAGCCTTTTTCTCTGGGGTAATGCCTTGAAGGAACAGTTTCTATTCTCAAGAATATCCTGATGAAGAAGAGGAAGTCATTTGTACTCAGAGGATGTATAGAGAAGTAAAAAAAGAATCTTGCTCATTTTTCAATAGAATGTAAACTGGGAAGGATTTTGGCTTTTCAGTAACCTTGAGATTCTTGAGCAGCTGAAGGACTCAAGGCTCCTAAAAGTGAATTGCTGATGGAAGGAGGGGAAGGTAGTAGTTTATATAATTAATAGAGGAAGGAAAGAATTATATTAAAGTTTTTTTCAGTTAAAGATTGAACAATGTTCTCTTTTTTAAGTCATAAATGTTGGTGTGATGATGTGTTCTCAAGGTAATATAGCCTCTTCTGATGCATTGATTCTGAGAGCACTGATAAGTGAACAGTTTAAAATGGGTCTCTGTACCTGCATGACTTATTCCCTAGTACCACAGTTGCACTGGCAAAATTTAACTCTCAGAGGGACTGAACAGACCCCTTCTTCTGTCCCCTAGAGAGGATAGGGGTGGTTCTGGGGAATGCCTTGTGTTATAGGTACTTATTGTGTAACAGGGCTTATCCCTCATGAAAATTAAGTCTGTCTTTTTTATGACCAATGGAAAAGTTCAGGAAATTATATTGAATATGAACATTAATGAAGTAGAAACATATATTTTTACGTTACAATAAAACTCTTTTGAGGTGTGGAAGTCATTTTTTCCTCATTCCTAAAAACAATGTAAGTGAAGAGGACACAGAACAAATATAATAAAAGGGAGATGGGAGACTACAATTGGTTAAAGAATCTGATGTGTTTTCATTTATATACTTTTTATTATGTCTAAATGTCATTTTTAATGTAGCAATGTAGAGTTAACCTATAAAAGCCATCCTGGAAGTAATGTATCTAGAGAACCCCTCAAAATTTCTAGGTTCCAAAAAGGCAAGGCAACACAGTGCTTGAGTCTTTGGGGAATGATGAATTTAAGAATTGTTTGCACCTATGTGATGGCTCAGCTTCTGAATTGGATTTTAGTAAGTCATCCCTTGTTGCTTCTTTCCCATAAGTTGCAAGGGAAGGTCCTTACATAAGCTAAAAGAAAGGATAATTTCTGATTGGTTATCCTAACTATGATTTTCCAGTATGGTAAGGAATGTACTCTGTCTCTAAAGTCTTTGGGAGTAAAAAAGAAGGACTTCCCTCTCCTTATTCCACTCTTAAGCTCTTAAATGTACTCAAGTAAATTTGTGTCTGGGTCCATGAATCTTTTTTTTCCCCTTTCTGTTTCTTTTCTGAGTAGGTGACTGAACCTGGTTATTGAGATAGACTTGTCCAGATATGGAAGTAACTTTTGAATTTGAAATTTCTTTGGGTCATAATTGGTCACACTAAGAAATTGCTGACAATTACTTCAGAGGTTTTGGAAAAGACAACTGCTAAGAGGGTTTGTTCCAAGCCCAATATTTTACCAAAAATATCAAAAATTGCTTAGACAGGGATTAACAACAAAGGTGTTAATCTGTGACTCCAAGAAAATGGAACATGCATGGAGGTTAAATCTGTTAAATCAACTTTGCATATGGGCTAAACCAGATTGAGGATAGTCAACAGACCTCAGCCCATCAGTGAATTAGGGGAATATCTATTCCAACCATATGCAGACTTCTCCCAGCAGAATGAGCACATGAGAACAATTTATTCCAATGGTCATGTAGGAAAGTCATTGAAGCAGGTGCTATGAACTTGGTCAGATATTAAAGACACTAAAGTTGCCCACAGAATCCTAGATCATTGTTAGTTGTTCTGACTTTTGTCCTTCCATTGAACTTTTTCCATGTCTCTGGGAAAAAGTGAGGCTGATGGCTGTGCAGTTCTGCTTTACTTAAAACTGATTCATGCAAGGCAAGATATCACTTTGTGATGTTTCTGGACCTCTTCAAAAACAAAGAAAGGACAACAGCTAAGACAAAAAATAAAATGCCCAATTAACAATCTTGCAATCTGCCTCATGTTATGATGAGATTTAAGTTGGTAATTGATATAATAAATCCTAGCAATAGTTATGTTAGTTTACTGAATTCTGTTTTTTTAATTTTGCTAATACAATCTTTTATATTTAGCATCCCTTATGTGTATAAGAATAAAGCCAAATAAATAACCTTAACCATACTTAATTTGTTTTACACATTGATTACCTTTTTACTTTCCCATTTGAAATGAGCCACAACCATACTACATATTAGTAAAATTGTAAGATTGCAAAGATAACAAGTAACCCAATGCCACCATTATTAGGGCAGGTTCCTGAAGATTAAACTTAGTCTTAACTTCATGTCTAGGGACAGAATAGGAAGTGATCCTATTAGCTGTAGTTCCTCAATATTATATTTCTATGCTTTGTGGAAGGTTCCTTTTTCTTTTTTTAAAGCAAAATTGGGTCAAATTTTGCAAAAGAAATTTTAAAAATCAATGGATGTAATAATATTTTTGTTTTTAATATGATTTTATTAATTATTTTGCTAGTATTAAATCATCCCAAGGCCACATGGCTAGGTAATTATTAAATGTCTGAGACTGGATTTGAACCCAGGTACTCCTGACTCCAAGGCCTGTGCTTTATCCACTACACCACCTAGCCACCCCATCCTTATATCCTTGATATAAACTCATCTCGGTTATAGTGAGCAATTTTTTTTGCTGTAGTCTTTTTTGGGAGGGGAGCAGGATTTTCAATCAATCAACACACATTTATGAAACACCTGTTATGAACTTGGCACTGTATGAAGAGCTAGGGATGCAAAAAGAGGTATAAAAAAACTAGTTCCTGTTCCCAAGGAGCTTATAATCTTTTTTTGAAGACATATTTATTAATGTTAATTTATTATTTTTATTAATTCATTAATATTTATTAACATAATTAAAATTAATTTTATTTTCCCTTGATGTCACAGTGCTTGGCACAATGGTGGAGTTAATAAATGCTTGTTTGTTGAGTGACTGATGGTGACTAGGGATTCTCTTAATCACTGAAGTTTCAGAGAGGCGAGTTGCTGCCTAAAAAGAAAATCCTCCCCCTCTTACATGAACCAGGGAGCTCCTTAATGTAATGCAATCTTGTATCACTGGGATGGATACAACACAATGTTTTTCCTGTAAACATCACAGTTTAAGCTACTTTTGGGCTTAAAAAATATTTCTTCCATTGCTATAAAGCCTCTTCTCAGTGTCCCTTGAGTGTCAGGGACCACTGAGTTATCCATCACTTCTTTCCTTCTACTGGGTGATTAGTGAGACTAACTCTCACTAACCATTTTTTGTAATAGGTATTTTTTATGAATTGTCTTTATAGGGTTCCTATAATTTTCTTGGGTTTCTTTAGATTGCCCAGTCTATCAATTACTTGTTAGACATGGTAAAATTAATACTCTTGCAGCAAAATTGCCTACTAGATTACAGACTTGAAGAAGGAAGAAACAATACTTCACATTTTAGGTGTGTCTCTTATAATACCTAACATAATATACTGTTTGTAATAACGGCTCAATAAATACTTATTTTTTTTTTAACTAGAAGTGTCTCCTAGGACTTGGTCCTGCACAGGGAGGAGGAAGGGGAGCTAGGATTTTTTTTTTAACTTTAAGAATTCTGAAAAGAGGCAACATGGAAAAGAAGAGAGAAGACCAGTCTTTGAGTCAGGTAGCAATGGTTTCATAGTCTTTGACACATAAAAGCTGTGTTACCATGAGTAAGCAAAATAACCTATTTATTAGTGCTCTCAGACAATTAAGACAATAAGTCACAGTCAGATTGGTGATCTGCTTTGGTGTATATAATTTCTATGCTAGGATAACTCCAAACAATAATATTAAAGATCTAGCCTCTCTCCACTGAATCATCTCTCCTAAAATAGATGAGGGAGGGAAGGGAAAAAAAGAAATTAGATGGAGCCTAGTATCTTGGGTATCAATATTACATGGATATTTGTTAAGCATCCTTAGGAGAGCAGGTCCAAGGCTTGAATTCTTTGTTTCATTGGTTTCAGAGAGGGATTATCATTTAAGGAGAGTTCAGTTCCATGGAAGACTATAGAACAAGGGCTTTTAATCTGGGGTTCATGGAAGATTGACTTGTGGATAAATTTTTGAGAAACCATGAATTTGAATGGGGAAAACCACATATTTATATTTACTAGCCTCTAACTAAGATTTAGCATTTCTTTTTTTAATCTTTTTTATTTCCAATTTATGGAATAAAACAAGCATTTTTTTGTACAATAAAAAGATGACTATACATGAAACTGCAAATATATTATGTATAATTTGCTACTCCTTTCAAATATAAAACAAAATTATCATGTAAATCTCTTTCCCCTAGCCTTGAGATGTCTACCATTAGATATAGATACTTGTATATGTATATGTGAAATTATCCTATAATTTTAACATTTCTTTCAATTATAAATTTAAAAAATATCCTTAGGCATCCATGAAGTATGTATGAATTTACAAAGGGGGATTGTGACACAAAAAGCCAATAACATGACTGTAGTGACTGTGATATGGTAAAATTTGGTCAGACTGGCTTAACAACAAAGCATATTTCAAACTATAGGACCAGACAAATGAAATAAGTCAAACAAATTTTACAGTTCCCTACTATCCCTTCCCTATTGGTCCAAACTAATTCAAAGGGAATATATGAGAAAGGAAAATTATCTTCTCAGAGACTGAACAATAAGAGATTCCTTTTTCAAAAATTTTGACAAAAAGATGTGCTAGAATTCAGCAGCACATGAAATAATCATGCCAGACTAAGAGTCTTAGTTTCATCATGTGTAAAAATCAGAATAATAATTCTCATGGAACTATTTTGAAGTAAATGTTCCATAAGCATTAAACTATTTTGAATTTATAAATTATTGCTGCTAAATTCATCAATATAAGGAATTAACACAAATATATTATGGAAGAAATCAGTGATAGTTGAAACATTTGGGTATTGGAAATCAAAAGCCTACAATGTAGTTTGGGCTCTATTTACCTTTCAGTAAATCAATTCCCAATCTCTGGTCATCTGTTTTCTCATCTGTAAAATTATGAAATGACTATCTGATTTCAAAGGTTTCTTTATCAAGATTTGCAAATTTGGGTTATGGTTAGACCATGAAATGACCTAATGTTTGCACACTGGTTCTAGTGAGCCAGATTCATTCATTGGAACTTACATTTTTTTGTGAACTCAAAACTCTCCCTCAGTCATTGAGTATTTATATTATTTATTAGAAGGAAATTAACAGGGTCACACTCTGAATTCTTAGCTTGAATCAGTCTCCAAGTATAAATGTTCTATGCTAATTCCTGCTGAGACTTGAGATAAGGCTCTGGCTGCCTTTCTATATTATTCATTGTATACTCAATATAGTCAGTCACACAAAGCACAAAAGATGGGCTACTCAGGACTCTATAATATTTTTCCAGGCAGAGTCTACATTATGCATACTTTCCAAACTGAAAATGTCAGCAGAAAGCAATTTAAATATTTGATTCTCATCAAAGATAGATAGATAGATAGATAGATACATAGATAAATAGATACATAGATAGATTTAAAAATCAAAACCTCTCCCTAAGTCACATCTGTCAGGGAAGGAGCTGATAGGTTTTCACTGAACTGAGATCTAGAGTCTGTCTGTAATATGTAGTTAGCCCCTTTGCTAATCAGCTTTTATATTTGTAACATCTTTGTGATTTGGTAGCATGTGGTCAACAGACTTTGAAATAATGTGCAGTGGCATCACAATGTTTGAAACAACATTGACACTCATCCTAGACTGGAAATGATGAACTAGCTACCACTTGCCAATCATATTCCTTGACATCTACTTGACATACTAAAGCTATTGTCAGTTCAGAAAGGAAGGAAGTACATCTCTGAGAAATGACTATGGAGTTTGGACCTGCATCACATAAAATCTCAACATATATTTTCTCCAAGAGGTAGAAGAGCTTTTGCTAACTTAAAATTACAGAAGCAGCATCTGTGGGCATACTCATGAAATCAATTATCATTTTCAATTGCCCAATTTGGTTCAGGGAAATTATGGGCAATCAAATTAGTCAGTGTTATCATAAGTAATTATGATGTTCAGAGCTTCTGCCAATATTGAAGAGCTGTATCCTTCCTCCTTGATGGTCTCATCAGATCTTCTCCTTTCCTTTGGACTTCTCCATCACATCCCTCCACAGGTTTTCTTCTCCTCTCTCCTCCACCCCATTAAAAAAATTCCTTTTGTGTGTTATCTCCACCCCATCAGAACATGGGCTGGTGGAGCTGTGAACTCATCCAGCCTTTCTGGAGATAAATTTGGAACTATGCCCAAAGGGCAACAAAAATGTGCATACCCTTTGATCCAAAAATACCACTACTAGGTCTGTATCCTGAAGAGATGATGAAAAAGAGTACAAGCATTACTTGTATAAAAATATTCATAACAGCCCTGTTTGTAGTGGCAAAGAATTGGAAATCAAATAAATGTTCTTCAATTGGCGAATGGCTTAGCAAGCTGTGGTATATGTATGTCATGGAACATTATTGTTCTATTAGAAATCAAGAGGGATGGGAATTCAGGGAAACCTGGAGGGATTTGCATGAACTGATGCTGAATGAGATGAACAGAACCAGAAAAACACTGTACACTCTAACAGCAACATGGGGGGTGATGATCAAACTTGATGGACCTACCCATTACATCAGTGCAACAATCAGGGACCATTTGGGGCTGTCTGCAATGGAGAATACCATCTGTATCTAGAGAAAGAACTGTGGAGTTTGAACAAAGACCAAGGATTATCACCTTTAATTTAGAAAAGAAAAACTGATATCTTATTGTCTGATCTTGTTATCTCTTAAACTTTATGTTTCTTCCTTAAGGATATGATTTCTTTCTCATCACATTCAATTTGGATCAATGTATACCATGGAAGCAATGTAAAGACTGACAAATTACCTTCTGTGGGGGTGGGGGTGGGGGGGAAGTATGATTAGGGGAAAAATTGTAAAAGTCAAAATAAATACAATCTTTAAGTAAAAAAAAGTAAATTATTTAATATTTGCATCTCTCTCATTGTGTCTATTGTAGTACTGAGCATCCAGCAGGAACTTGATAGATTTTTTTAAAAAACATTCTTAAGAAATACTAAGATCACTTTCCTGCTCTTCCCTTCCCCTACTCTTTAAAAATTCTTGTTGATTGAACGGCAGGTCCCAACTTCTAATAACACTTTCAGGATCCCATTACTGTGACATCTTTCTTCCAGGACCTGCCTTGATTCTCTGTTATTTCATCCTAGGGCAAATTTATTTAAGGGAGGACACTACAGATAAGTATTTATATCTTAACTTATTTAAAACATTGCTTCCTACTAGCTTTTAATTTTATTACCATGCTTTTAAAAATTCTTACTGTGACAGTGTTGTGTTTGATGTGTAAATTCTAAACCCTTCCCCACCAGCCCCAGAAAAAAGAATTCCTAGTTATGTCTCTGATGATGTGAAAGAAATTATGAATAATTCAAATAGCATCTTGCCTTCAGGATGCTTACAGTTTTAGGACTATGGATACCCAGTATTCTTACCCTTCTCTTTTCCTACTATTGCCATCATAGTTCCCATTATCAATACTGTATGCTTAGTCTCTTGTTATATTCTCTTAACTATTCTCTCTGCCTTAGGTCTCTCTTATCTATAATCCATCAACTGTATGACTGTCAAAATTTGTAAATGTCTGATCACATCTCTACTCCACAAAACTTAAATGGCTGCCTATTGATTGTTTAATAAAATCCAATCTCTTTAGTCTGACATTCAAAACCTTCCACCACTGGCATCACCCTATCTCCCTTCCTTCCTTGCATTTTCTCCAATTTATTACCTTGCCCAGCTGCCTTTGACCCAGAATTCATATATCCCTGCCAAAACCTTACTTGTCAATCCAACTTCTAATCACTTGTCATCTCTTCCTTCCTTTCTCTCCTTTTCCTTGCTAATTAAATTTGGCTTATTTATTCCCACCTTATACTGCCTCAGTGTCACTTACCTCTTTGGTCTATGAGAGAGACTTTACATATGGTGTCCATTCTGCATCTTCTCAAGAAAGGGCATATTGTACCTCTCTATTGGTTGAAATGTTCTTTTTTTTTTTTTTTTGAGATTGTCTCCTCATCTAGTACAGTTTGGAAGTATAGTACTCACTGGTGGGTCAATTCCAATGCTGAAAGCTATAGAAACTCTAATTTTTCAAATTTTCAAACCTGGGCTGGTCAACACTGTGGAAACATTGTAGCTCTTCTCTTCTGGGGGACTCACTATTTTAAAGCTAGACTTAGGAAGGATCCCCAATCCTCTTCAAATTTTACCATAGTCAAAATTCCCATATTCAAGAGATTCCCCAGTCTTAATGTTCTCATAACAACTAAGATTTCATATGTAGGTCTGGCATTGTACCCTAATTTTTATCTGTTACTTTCATATGCATCCTATATTCCCTATATATAAGGGCTGTAGAGTGAGGAACTATCTCTTATTTAATATTTGGATCTCTCCCATTGCCTACTGAAGTTCTGGGAACACAGTTAAGAACATGTTAGATTCTTTAAAAAATTGAAGCAAAATATTAAGGTCATTACAATAAATACACAAATAGAATCAGGAAAATTCTCACAAGTGATATGTTATACAATGTATCATATAAGTAAATACTACTAATATGATGATTATAATTACTGTTATTACAAACAAGCATTTATGTAATGCTTTGGGGTTTTTAAAGCATTTTATAATTAGTAACTTATTTGCTTCTTACAATGACTGTAGGAAGTAGGTGATATCATTCTCATTTTTCAGTTGAGGAAATTGAGGAATATAGAGGTGGTGACTTGCCCAGAATGACACAGCTAGAAAATATCTGAGACTGGATTCAAATTCAGGTTTTCCCAACTCTAGACCTAGCATTTTATTCACAACACTACATTTATAACAAGCCTTAACGTTTGCAAAGTGCTTTGCATATTTATATGTCCTTCCAAGGTTGATTCAGTTTGTTTCTCTCACACTTTATCTTCTCAAGGAATCTCAAAGTACCCATTTGAAGCTGTTTCATGGAACTTAGTCTCCATCTGACTGTCTAGTAGAGGACAGAGAAAATTGTTCTATTTGCAAACATTGCTGTAAATAGTAACAACAATTAAAAAAAACATAGATGAGTCATATGGCATTGAGTTAAATTATGGAGTTCTATAAGAAAGAAAATTTATCAAACAGGAACCTTCTCAAGAGACTTTCATTTGTCCCAAAGAGTTTGCAAATTTTAAATATAGACCTTCTAGTCCCAATCTGTGTATAGGCTAACAATTCTAACAACATGCTAAAATGGGGAAAAATAGATGACATTTTAACTTAATATGTTCAGGGTTACCCATTTTCAAATGTCGGTAGTATATTCTTGCAAAAGGCCCCTGATACTGTAATAATTCAATCCTAGCCTTAATATGACATCAGCTAATGTGGAAGCTCATTATTTATTTGGCACAAAATTAGCATAGCAAATCAATTTGAAAGGGCACAGGAGGATAGGTAATTCAAAATGAAAGTCAAAATTAAGATGAAGAGCAAGATTAAAGCTTTTATTTACATGAGGGGGATAATAAGATAAAACCTAAGAGAGCTTTTTCCCCTTTCTAGAGAAGGGCAAAAGGAGGCAGAAAGACTAGTGAACAAGTGGGAACACAAAGAGACTTGGCAGTTAGAGTCAATGTGACATAGTGAGACAGATGGATGAAGAAATGTTCTACCCCATTCTCTCCTTTTCACTCTGTAGGGAACATGAATGTGATTGATGGAACATCCAAGTAAAGTTGATGGACAAAGAATTGATTTATTTCAGAGGAGAATGTACATGTGTGAAAGGACTTCTTGTTTAATTTGGTTGGGTGATTTTTCTTCAAGTGTGAGTGAATGAGAGTGTCCTGATTCTTTTGTCACAGTGTAGCCAAGTTGAAAGTTTCTTCTGAGTGACTGTCTTGTAGAAAGAAGAGACATTGAGGGTAGGACTATACTTTATAGAACGTTGGCATTAAGGGAGGGGAGATTGATGGTATCATCAAAGATGCATGTGAGAAAGGATGATGGATAGTCCATGGAACCAGTGTATGAGAGGAAGTAAAATCCAGAAAATGCATTTACCTATGCAAAGATGACTTCTCTTTGAGACAGATGAGAAGGAGAAAACAAGGGGCAAAGATCTAGTAAAGATTTGAGCAAGGGGGTTTGAGGAAATATGTTTTAATGGCCTGATTCTTCTCAAAAAAACAGCAACAATCTCAAAAACTTGTAAAGCAAAAGCTTTAAAATGGTTGCTGAGGGAACTGAAAAAGGTATAAAAGATGAATAAAAACTTGCTAAGTGGTAGTGCAGGCCTATCTGATGCTAAATAGCACAAATTTTTATTGGAATCTATTACAATAATGCCATTATTGTGGGCTAACCTTATCTTATGAATTACTCTCACCACCCTCCTTCTCCATTCTGAAAAGGGTTTGGGGAGTAATCAGATAGACATAGGAGTCACTAAATTAAATAACTGCTTCCTAATGTAACTGTTTTATGAGCTCATTCTTTTTTTTTTTTACTGATTTGTTTCTTAAAATGAAACAATACTTATAAGATGAAATAAAAATTATCAACTATGTTAATTTGAGCTTAGAAATAGAGAGATATCACCATTAGAAAATGGGGATAGTTAAGTTCCAGTTTGACTAGCTGCTCGGGAAGTGTTAGGTTCCTGCCGGCTAGCCTATCCTTACCCAGGCAAATGTTGAGGGGCTGGGAGACAAGGGAGACAAGTTCTTCAAGTACTCCAAGATCTCCAAGATCTCCATTGATTAAACCAAATTCAAGTGCTTAAATATTCTGGTTTACTCCCATTCCCGTGGCACTCTACAATCAACCAGTAATTAACACTCTGGTGCTACAGGACACCAGGTGATGAAACTTTACAGTACTCCTACACACAACAGTCCCTTACAGGGGACAAAATTTGAAATATTAAATGCATTGAGTATTATCTAAGAAATGAAATAAAAATCATCAAATTCTAAAGACCTTGCCTCTGCACTTTAATAATAGTTGGTACTATGGGGTTCTTAATATGGATGAATATGATTACTTCTTATGCTCTACATGCATTTCATAGATGATGGATATCTCTTTGGCTATGATAGATGATACCTTGTTAGTGTCTTTTATTTGCTATTGCAGTATTGGATCTGATATAAAAAATTCAATGAAACTTTCAACATAAAATCAATTTTCTTTTTAGGAATTAATGCATATTAGAAACATACAGTGATATTTGATAAATAATTAATGTGGAAGGAAAAGCAAAAGAAGAAGTAATTTACATCTCTTAATATCAAAAAAAATTTCTTAATGACTTTCCCTGATCAGACTTTTTGGACCAATTGAGAGAGAAATGGAGAGACAGAGAGACAACACAGGGACAGCATGATAGAGATAGAGGGACAATTGGGGTGTGTGTGTGTGTGTGTGTGTGTGTGTGTGAGAGAGAGAGAGAGAGAGAGAGAGAGAGAGAGAGAGAGAGAGAGAGAGACAGAGTCAGAGATTCCTTTTTGATCTGTAATCTAAGAAGAGGCATGATAATTTGTTTTCATTTGGGGGGGGTGAAAAGGTGAGAAGGGAAACAATTACCTTCCCTCTTTGCTCTTTGTGCAGTACCTTCTGAGGACAAGATGATGGTGATGGAACATGGTCAGTGCTAAATATCTGACAAACTGAATTTGAGTTAATATTTTCCTCTTATCTCTCTCAAAATACAACTTAGTCCTATCCTCTACCTTTGAGTCCCTTGTCTATTTGTTCTGTTGTTGCACATTCTTTAAAGAAAACTATAAATTACTCTCCCTAACCTCCTCCTCCATTCTGAATGCAGTTGAAGAATTCATGTACTAAAGCTAAATGGGTCCATTACAGATAATTGGGTGCTCATTGCTATACATTCCTCTCTCTCTCTCTCTCTCTCTCTCTCTCTCTCTCTCTCTCTCTCTCCTCACTGCATCTATTCCAAGCATTTCTTTTTTTTAAGTTACTAATACTATCTTTAATTCTCTTCAGTTAAGCATCTTGACTAATATTTTGTTGTAAGGGATATTTATGATGAATCATCTGTCCTCAGTGTCACACATCAAATAGTCCTAAATATCAAATTTCTATTTTCTCCTCTTCTGTTATAGTCTCAAAGGATGAAGTGGATCCTCCATTTGTGCCCTTGAATCTCTTCCCCTTCCTTTGATCATCCTTGTCTTCTCCCTAGTTTCAAATCTCTCCTTTCTTACTGTCTATAAAAATATTCAAATCTTCCTATCAAAACATCCCAAATTTCGAACAAAACAAATCTTCTCTTGATTTTATCTTTTCACAAGCAAACTTCTAGGAAAAAATTGTATACCTTTCTTCCACTTTCTTATATTCTACTTCTAAAGATCTTGCAAACTGATTTATATCCCCGTCACTCAACACAAATGGTTCTTTTTAGGGTTACTAATGCTCTCTTTATTATTAAATTCAATTTCTCTTTCTCAGGTCTCATCCTTTACATCTCTGAAGCACTTGACACTGTTGACCTCCCTTTCATTTGGAATACTCTCTCCTCTTTGGATTATCATGATGCTATTCTGTCTTGGATTTAATATTACAGTTTGAGTTCTGTTCAACTGACTGACCTGAGCTTTTTAATTTCTGCCCTTCTCCTTCTTTGACAGTTTAGTTAGAAGGGGGTTACAAGGTTTCCCAGAATGTCTTCCTGTCCAAGTTTTCAGTCTATTTACTGTTCTTAGGTACAAGGTTGTACCTTGCTGTTTTTCCAGCTTCCACAACCCAGCACTGCTTCAGCCACATTCCACTCCTGGTGATGCCAGCCCCAGTGTCCACAGACTTTTCTGAATAATTTACTAAACTGTCCTGGGCTGGAAAAATTACTTGTTGTGACTTTTTTCTTGACTTTTTTTTACTCAGAAATCAGTTTGGCATGCCTTTTAGGTCATTACAGAAGAAATGTTGGGGAAGTTGTGCCAAAGCTGCTAAATTCTCACAATACCATCTTTAACTCTGCTCTTGAGTATATGAGATAATATGTGTAAAAAAGGGAAAAAAAGCACTTAACACAATTCTTGGCACATAATAAGCATGATGGGAATACTTATTCCCTTCCTGTTATAAATTTCTTTTATCCATGCCTTTCTTTAAATTTCCCACAAAAACTCTACCCAACATTCTAGTGCCCTTGCTGTAGAACTCTTGACATTGCAGGAATGATAATTTTCTGAAATAGTCAAGTGATGACTTTGGAATCATAAGATCTGAGAGCAAACCAAATTTTTGTCACCTACTTCCTATTTAATAAGATTCACAAAATCCTATTGATATGAGTTAGTTTGCTTATCAGTAAAATTACAGATATTAACTCATTTCAATAGAAACTTCTGACCATGTAACTAAGATGGTGAGATACTAATAGAAATTTTAAGTTCCTAATGGAACTCAGGGCTATTCAGTTCTTACTCTCAATATGTGTCCTGCTAATCTTTTTTCTACTGATTTTTTACTGTTTTCAACTGATTAAATAAGGAAAGTATTGTAGATATATTGTACCTAAATTACAGCAAAATAAAAGGTCTTTCATAAATTCTTGTTGGAAAGATGGAAATATGTGACTAGATGAATAACAAGCCAGTTAAATAACAAGACCCTAAAAGTAGTGAATAGTGAACAAATAAAAAAATAAAGGGAATTTTCAAATGAATTGTTCCAAGGATTTTTCCTTGGGCCTGTGCTATTTAACTTTTTCATCTATTATTGGATGATGATCTACATGGTATAGTTTTTAGTCATAGCTGCAATAAAGGTGTGAGAGAAAGTTAACACATAGGGTAAGAATCCAAGAAAGATCTTGAGAGGATAGAATGATGGATAGAATCAAATAACATGAAATTTAATGGTGATAAAGATAATACACTAAACAGTTTCAAAAAACTAAACAAAGAACAAGGAGAAAGAAGTCTAGATTGAAGAAATTCATGTGAAAAAGATCTGAAGAACTTATTGGCAACAAAAGGTCAACAATGTGATATAGAAATAAACAAACCAGGCCTAATGCAAATTTAGACTTCCTTAGGAGGTGTACCACTTCAAGAACAAGGGAGCAACACTCCCACCATATTCTACTCTAGTCATATTGCATGTTAAATTCTGGATGACAAATTTTAAGAAAGACGCTGAAAAAAATGGGAGTGCATTCAAAGGAGGATGGCCAGGATGGATGTATAGATGGAATAAACTTAAGTATCTATTATTAATTAGGTACTCTGATAAGTGTTTCATAACTATTATCTCATTTGATCTGCATAACAACTTTGTAAGATAGGCTCTTCTGTTTTAAGGTAGGAATAAAAGGGAACTCACACATATGTACATATGTATGTGTGTATATGTGTATGTGTATAAACCAATCCATAAGATCATGTCAGTGTGGAGACTAGAGCAATAAAGAGCATGATGGAATAGAATAGCTGCTCCAAGTATTCAAATGACTTTCCTGTAGAATCGAGATACTACTGTTCTGCTTAACCCTATAGAGTAGAAGTAAGAGTAATGAGTGGAAGATGTAGAAAAGTAAATTTCAGCTTAATGTATGACATAACTAATTAAGAATTAAGGATATCTAAGTGGAAACTAATATGCCTTGGGATATGATGAGTTACATTCAGGTGGTGATCAAATAATAATTTGCTTTAGGGTGAATTCCTAGACTTTCACGGGTTAAACTTAATGACCTTTGAGTTATTTTCATGTTCTGATGTTCTCTAATTCTTGTTTTTTTTTTTTTAGGTTTTTTACAAGTCAAATGGGGTTAAGTGGCTTGCCCAAGGACACACAGCTAGGTAACTATTAAGTGTCTGAGACTGGATTTGAAGCCAGGTATGCCTGACTTCAGGGCCGGGGTGCTTTATCCACTATGCCACATAGCCGCCCTGATGTTCTATAATTCTTTGACCTTTCTCTCTGTTTAGATCATACAGATCCTTCTATAACTCTGTATCCCTGTTATTATTGCACTGTCCTGGAGGAAGGGGAATTTTTTAGCTTCCCCATTCAATCATTCCATCATGCTCCCAGAATCCTTTCTGACCTTCTACAATTCTATAAAAGTTGCCTTGCCTCTAATTCTCCATTCTTAAACTGAACCCTTATGGTAATCTATTGAAACTCCTGCTTTGATGTTTAACAAGAATGCAGCAATTAAAAAGATCAAATTCTTTACATAGATTTCAACCAATAATTTTTATTAAAATAATACAAAAATTTCTTAAAGCAAGTAAAAGATTTATGGTTATAGTAGACTAATGATATGGGGTAATGTAAGTTTTCTACCAGTGGAGGGAAAAATGAAAAAACTCTCAAATGGGAATTTGATACTCTTTGTAAATATTTTTTCTCTTATATTCTGGTTTTTCTTCTCATCCCCATTATAAGTTAAGTCCTTTCTGAGGGGGTATCAAGTTCCAGCTTCTGAAGTTGGCAGTACTTGGAGTTTGCTTGGTTTAAGGTATTCTTTTGTTTCTCCCATGAGCATCACTGAGTAAAAAGATCTGGACAGTTCCTGGTGTTAAATGATTTCTGTTCTAGCTCAGGGGACATTTCACTAGTAAAGCCATTAGTAGGTAACATAACAGTAGATCAGTCATGCATTGTTTATCTCTTCACAGCAAAAGGGTGATTTCTCATCAGTGCATAACAGATTAAAGACCCCTGGAAGTTACCTGACCAGGAATCCAGTGCAGCCTTCCAATGGGTAGACAAGCAGCTGTTTGCTAGAGTGATTGAAAGGAATGCTATTTTGTGAGGCTGACATGTGAGTGTTATCTTGTTGGTCCACCACATGCCTTCCTCATCCCAGTGATTCTGAGCACCTATCTCCCATTGTTGATATCCTGTTCTCTGTCCCTCACTGATCACAGACTTGTTTTCATATTCTTGAACATCATTCTCATAGCATTCCAAAACTATCTATCACTTCCATTGTATTTCTGGGAATGCATATTACATAGATAAACTGGCTTTCATCTTAAACCTTTTCTTCTTTTTTTTGCTCCTCCTGTCTTCTTGTACTCACTGAGCTCTGATGGTCTCATACAACTTCTCACACCTCTAGCTCTGGTTTCACATTACTCATGCCTCTTGCCTCATTGGTTATGTAGTTCTCTCTCTCTCTCTCTCTCTCTCTCTCTCTCTCTGTGTGTGTGTGTGTGTGTGTGTGTGTGTGTGTGTGTCTGTCTGTCTCTGCCATTATCACTCAGTAACTTTTCCCCATTAAGGCTCATTAAATTTATATTACTATATTTATCACCTGGAGTTTATGGGGCATTCAGGGAGAACTAGCACTTCTGGTGTCAGGGTGGACCAAGTCCTTTTTTAGGGCTCCTAATTCACCTTTGGTGTTCACCTTTCACCCACCTATGACTCTAACAAGCTGTAGTATATTCAGTGGCCACATCCTAGGAAAACTATCTGCAAATGGGGGAAACCAGGTTGAAGGTAACCTTGGAATGGAAGGATTAGAACAATTTTTTTCCATTGGCCATGGAAGGTAGCTATAGCAAATGTTCTGGTGTACTTAGAGCTTGGTCAGAGCTTGGTCAGACACTGAAGATGCCAAGGTCATCCACTGCATCCTGGCTCAGTCATCTTGATTTTTTTTTGTCATTGGACTTTGATGACTCTAGATGAGTGAATAAGGCTGACCTTTTGTGCAATTCTTCCTCATGTAATTCTAGTTCATATGCAAGTGAAAACATCATTCAATGATGTCATTGATCCTCTTCAAAAATAAACTTCTGGAGCAAAGCCAAGGTGGCAGCATGAAGCTAACATGATCCTGGAGTTTTCCCTAGCAAAGATAAATGAAGCCTCTGCACTGACTTTGAAGCTACAGATCCCACCAAGAAAAAGAGAAAGTTTGAAGAAGTTTTCAATGGTAGACATCATGGAGGATCTTCTGTGAAGGTTTGTCTCTTTGGGGTAAAAAGGAAGGTAAAGCCCAGGAGGCAGGAGCGCAGGAAAGACAGCAGGAGGCTTTTAGCCACAGTGCCATCCAAGTCCCAAAAGCTTGACAATAGCAGAGGTGCTGGCAGTTTGATGGTAAGCCAGCAGAGAGGGTCCCAACTCCAAACAAAATCTGAATTCTAGCAACACTGGGGCAAAAGACAGGACTGGATTGGGAACAAACTACTGCTAAATCAGAACCTGGACATAAAAGAGGAAAAAAAACCTCTGCATAAACAAGGCCTGGACTGCATAGGCCACATCTTGGCCAATGACAAGCTAGGAATCAAACCCCAACCCCAGCATAAAAAGCTTGGCTCTATAGTCCCTATGTCTCAGGAACAGAGCTAAAACAACAAAGATAAGCAAAAAAAAAAAAAAAAAAAAGAAAAGCTATAAGAGCACTTACTATAGAAAACTACTTTACAGACAAAGATAATAAAAAATGCCATGTCAGAAGAAGAAATCAATGAAAAATCACACACAGAAGTCCAAAAGAATCTATAAATTGGACTCAAATACAACAGCTCATTGAAGAACTTAAAAAAGAATTTAAAAGCCAAAGAAGAAAGGAAGAAGAAAATGGAAAAAAGAAATGAGAGTCATGCAGGAAAATTATGAAAAAATGACCAGAGAATTCAACACCTTTAAAAAGTAAACACAAAAGGTAATTGAAGAAAATAAAACCTAAAAATTAGAATTGAACAAATAGAAACCAATAATTCCATCACACAAATAAAAAAGCTGAAAAAAATGAAAGAAAACATAAAGTACTTTCAGGAAAAACAAGCAACCTGGAAAATAGATCTAGAAGAGATAATTGACGAATCATCAGACTACTAGATCAAAAGAAGAACTTGGAAAACATCATGGAGGAAATTATTAGAAGAAGACTATTGAAAGAATTCCCCAGAACCCCTCTAGAAAGAGACCCAGCATAAAAATTCCAAGAGCTCATATAACCAAATTCCAGAACTCTCAATAAAGGAGAAAATACTGCAAGCAGCAAAAAGAAAACAATTTAAATACAAAGGAAGCACAATCAGACTCACACAGGACTATCACTCTCAACATTGAAGGACCTGAGGATCTGGAATGGACCACAAAAGATTTGAGATCACAATCCATACTTTACTACCTGCAAAATTCAGCATATACTGTCAAGGGAAAAGATGGATATTCAGCAAAATAGAGGACTTCCAGAATTTCCTGTCACATAAACCAGAGCTGAACAGAGAAGTCAATTGAGTAAATGAAAAGGGGAAGGAAAAAACAAAACAAAACAAAACAAATGCTCATCAAGACCATCAAACTGTATACAACCCTAAAAGGAAAGATATAACACTTATAATTTTTGAGAACTTTATTTTTCTTAAAGGTTGAATGTGATTGAAGAGATTGGACTTAAAGGATATCTCCACTAAAGTGGTCCCAGATAACATCATGTTAACTCTAAACTCAAAACTTTAATAATAGGGGACCTCAAACTCCCTCTCTAACCACAAACAACCACATAAATCTCTAACCACATAAATCTAACCACAAAATAATCAAGTAGGAAGTTAAGAAGGTGAATGAAATCTTAGAAAACTTATGATAGACCTCTGGTGAAAACTTAATGGGAATAGAAAAGAATACACTTTTTCTTGGTAGTACATGGCATCTATACTAAAATCTATACCTATGACCATGTACTAGGCCACAAAAATCTTATAATCAAATGCAGGAAGGCAGAAATAATATACACATTTCTCAGGCCAGGATGCAATAAGAATTACATGTAATAAAGGGTCATGGAAAAAGAAATCAAAAACTAATTGGAAACAAAATAACTTAATCTTAAATAATGAGTGGATAAAAATAATAAAAATAATCACTTATATCCAATAAAAAGATACTATGAGACATCATACCAAAATTTATGATAAACAGCCAAGGTAGTTTTGAGGGGAAACTATATCTCTAAATGCTTATATGAATAAAATAGAGAAAGAGGAGATAAATGAATTGGGTATGTAATTAAAAATGCTAGAAAAAGAATTAATTAAAGATCCCCAATTAAATACCAAATTAGAAATTCTAAAAATCAAGAGAGAGATTAATAAAATTGAAAGGAAGAAAACCATTGATCTCATAAATAAAACTAAGAATTGGTTTTATGAAAAAGCCAATAAAATAGACAAACCTTTCATTAATCTGATTTAAAAAAAATACAGAAGATAACCCAAAACCAGTATCAAAAATGGTAAGCTATCCACTAATGAGGAGGAAAATAAAGAAATAATTTGGAATTATTTTGCCAAACTGTATGCCAATAAATTGGATAACTTGAGTGAAATGGATGATTATTTACAAAAATATAAAATTCCCAGATTGATAGGAGAGGAAATAGAATACTTAAATAATGCCATTTCAGAAAAAGAAATTGAAGAAACCATCAATAAACTTCTTAAGAAAAAAGTCTCCAGGTCCAAATGGATTAAAAAGTGAATTCTCCCAAACATTTAAGGAACAATTAATTCCTATTCTACATAAATTATTTTTAAAAATAGAAGAAAGAGTTCTGACCCCAACATGGTGCTGATACCTAAACCAGAATGAACAAAGAAAATTATAGACCAATAACCCTAATGAATAGTGATGCAAAAATCTTAAATAAAATTTTAGCAATGAAACTGCAGTAAGTTATTACTAGGATAATAAACCATGAACAGGTAGGATTTATACCAGGTGTTCATGGATGGTTCAATATTAGAAAAAAATATTCAACATAATTGAACCTATCAGTAGTAAAACCAACAGAAATCATGATTATCTCAATAGATGCTGAAAATCCTTTGATAAAATACAATATCCATTCTTGTTAAAAACCACTAAAAAGTTTAGGAATAAATCATTTTCCTTAAAATAATAAATATTATCTATCCAAAACTATCAATAAATATTATAAGTAATGGGAATTAACTCAGAGCATTTCCAATAAAATCAGGGGTGAAACAAGGATGCCCATTATTACCATTATTATTCAATATAGTATTAGAAATGCTAGCTATAATAATAAGAGAAGAAAAAGAAATTGGAATCAGAACTGGCAGTGAGGAAGCAAAGCTTTCAATTTTTTGCAGATGATATGATGGTATACTTAAAGAACCTGAGAAAATCATCTTAAAAAAACTCTTTGAAACAATTAACAAATTCATCAAAGCAGAAGGATATAAAATAAATCCACATAAATTATCAGTATTTCTATATGTGAACAACAAAGCCAAGAGCAAGAGATAGAAAGAGAAATTCCATTTAAAGTAACTATAAACAACATTAAATACTGGAGAATCTATCTCCCAAGACATACTTAGAAACTATATGAACACAATTATAAAGTACTTCTCACCCAAATAAAGTCAGATCTAAATAATTAGAAAAATGTTTATTTCTCATGGTCAGATTGAGCTAATATAATAAAAATGACAATTCTACTCAAATTAAATTAGTTATTCATTACTGTACCAACCAAACTATAAAATCACTACTTTACTGAGCTAGAAAAAAGTAGTAATGAAATTCATCTGGAGCAACAAAAGGGCTATAATAGCAAAGGAACTGATGAAAAAATGTAAAGGAAGATGGCCTAGCCCTACCAGATCTAAAACTATACTATAAAAGTGGCAGTCATCAAATCTACCTGGTTCTGGTTAAGAAATAGAGTAATGGATCAGTGGATTTTGATGGATTCAAAAGAAACATCAGTAAAAGACTATAGCAGTCTACTATTTGACAAACCCAAAGACATCTGCTTCTGGGATAAGAACTCACTATTTGACAAAAATTGTTGGGAAAATTGGAAAATGGTATGGCAAAAACTAGGCATAGATCCACATCTCACACCCTATACTAAAATAAGGTCAAAATGTGTACAGAATTTGGACATAGATAAGTTAATACACCAAGAAATACTCTATCAGATCTATGGAAAGGGGACAAATTTATGCTCAAGCAAGAAATAGGGTACATTAAAAACAGCAAAATATTAAATTAAAAAGTTTTTGCACTAATAAAATCAATCTTGCCAAAACTAGAAGGAAAGCAGAAAGCTGAGAAACCATCTTCACAAGTAGGAATTCTGATAAAGGTCTCATTTCTAAAATATATAGAGAATTGCATCAAATTTATAAGGTTACAAGTCATCCCCTAATTGATTAATGGTCAAATATACAGTTTTCAAATGAAGAAATTAAAGCTTTATATAATCATATGAAAAAATGCTCCAAATCATTATTGACTAAAAAAATGCAAATTAGAACAACTATGAGCTATCATCTCATACCTATCTGATTGACTAAGATGAGAAAAAGGGAAAATTATCAATGTTGGAGAGGTTGTGAGAAGATTGGGACACTGATGCTTTGCTGGTGGAGTTGTGAACTGAACCAACCATTCTGAAGAGCAATATGGAACTATACCCAAAGAGCAATAAAACTGTTCATTCCCTTTGACCAAGTAATTCCATTTCTAGACCTAAATCAAAAAGAAATCATAAAAAATGGGAAAAATTCCCTATGTTCCAAAATATTCATAGTTCCTCTTTTTGTGGTGGCAAAGAATTGGAAATTGAGGGGATAAACATAAATTGGAGAATTGTTAAACAAGTTATAACTTGTTTATGAATACTATGTACATGAATACTATGTAATATTATTATTCTATAAAATACCATAAATGGCCAGACTCTAGAAAAGCATGAAATGAGTTACAGGATCTGATGCTGAGTGAAGGGAGCAGAACCAAGAGAACAGTATACACATTAACAAGGACATTGTGAGATGATCAACCTTGATGGAAGCAGCATCTTTTAGCAGTTTAGAGAGCTAGGACAACTGTATTAGACTAGCTATGGACAATGCCATCCCCATCCAGAGGAAGAAAAACAACAGAAAAGAAAACAAAAAAATCTGTTGAGCACTTTACAAAAATTATCTATGTGTCTCTTTCTCTCCTTATTCCTCACATAAAAACTACTAATCTGTAAACATTTTTTTATCAAAAACATGTATGTACAGTGTTTACCTGACTGTTCACTGATGAGAGGAGGGGAGTGGGAAGAGAGGGTGGAAGGAAATTTTGTAACTTAAAAATATACATATGATATGGAGAAAATAAAGGTCAAACAACAACAATATTTTGGTGGCTAACCTCCAGTTGACTCCTCTCTTAACAGCCTGGCTTAGAATCTTTCCTCCCCAACTCTTGCTTTCATAATAGAGGACTTCTACAGATACTCCTTCAAACACTCTTAACTGTCCACTTTCTCAAGTAATTTCCCATGACCTATTTCTCCATTGTATTGAAACTATACAGAAAGTTGTATTTTTATCTTGTCATCTTCCACAAAAATTTCAATGTTTGTAAATTCTATTGTCATTCCACCTCTTCTTCTGATTTGCATCTCCTAAGCATATCTCTCATCCTAATTTCTCTATCCTTCAGTTATTTCCCAGGCCTTCACCCTTGATCTGTCTGCACTCTCTTCCCATGCTAATCTTGATTGTTTGGTGAACCAGGTAAACTGCACTATTCTCTTCTTTACAGTTCCCTGCCTTCTTATCCTATTAAAAATCTTATCTAAAGGAGTCTTGGTCTTGTATTGATCCCACTGTCTTCTGCCTTTATTCCTACTCATGTATTACTTAATAAAACTGGGAAAATTATTAAACTTTGATGGCTGTGTTCAATACAAATTTATGCTCTACATCTCAATTGGGTCCTCATTATGGCAATATCTACCATATGCTTTTTCTAAACTTTTTCATTTTGTATCATATCTCCTGTGAATCCCCTTTCAAACTCCCAGTTGAGAACTTTCATATTTCACTGAAAAAAATGAGACCATTTGCTGAAAGCTTCCTCTTTTCCTTTCCTTATGTCAAATTGCCATTATCTGTTACTATAATCTTCCCTTTCACCCTTGCTCAAATGAAGAAATAATATTTTTTAAATTTATATTTATTAAAGATATTATTTGAGTTTTACAATTTTTCCCCAAATCTTACTTCCTTTCCCCCACCCCACCCCCATGGAAAGGAATCTGTCAGTCTTTACTTTGTTTCCATGTTGTACCGTGATCCAAATTGGGTGTTATGAGAGAGAAGTCATATCCTTAAAGAAGAGACAAGAAGTCTAAGAGGTAACAAGATCAGACAATAAGATATCTGTTTTTTTTCTAAATTAAAGGGAATAGTCCTTGAACTTTGTTCAAACTCCACAGCTCCTTATCTGGATACAGATGGCACTCTCCTTTGCAGACAGCCCAAAATTGTTCCCGATTGTTGCACTGATGGAATAAGTGAGTCCTTCAAGGTTGATCATCACTTCCATGTTGCTATTAGGGTATACAGTGTTTTTCTGGTTCTGCTCATCTCACTCAGCATCAGTTCATGCAAATCCCTCCAGGCTTCCCTGAATTCCCATCCCTCCTGGTTTCTAATAGAACAATAGTGTTCCATGACATACATACACCACAGTTTGCAAAGCCATTCCCCAGTTGAAGGACATTTACTTGATTTCCAATTCTTTGCCACCACAAACAGGGCTGCTATAAATATTTTTGTACAAGTAATGTTTTTACCCTTTTTCATCATCTCTTCAGGGTATAGACCCAGTAGTGGTATTCCTGGGTCAAAGGGTATGCACATTTTTGTTGCCCTTTGGGCGTAGTTCCAAATAGCTCTCCAGAAGGGTTGGATGAGTTCACAGCTCCACCAACAGTGTAATAGTATCCCAGATTTCCTACAAATCTTTCAACAATGATCATTATCCTTCCTGGCCAATCTGAGAGGTGTGAGGTGGTACCTCAGAGAAGCTTTAATTTGCATTTCTCTAATAATGATTTAGACCATTTTTTTCATATGGCTATGGATTGCTTTGATCTCCTCATATGTAAATTGCCTCTGCATATCCTTTGACAATTTGTCAATTGGGGAATGGCTTTTTGTTTTAAAAATATGACTCAGTTCTCTGTATATTTTAGAAATGAGTCCTTTGTCAGAATCATTAGTTGTAAAGATTGTTTCCCAATTTACTACATTTCTTTTGACCTTGGTTACATTGGTTTTATCTGTGTAAAAGCTTTTTAATTTAATGTAATCAAAAGCATCTAATTGGTTTTTGGTGACATTCTCCAACTCTTCCTTAGTCATAAGCTGCTCCTCTTTCCATAGATATGACAGGTAAACTAGTCTTTGATCTTCTAAATTTCTTATAGTGTTGTTTTTTATGTCTAAGTCCTGTAACCATTTGGATTTTATCTTGGTAAAGGGTGTGAGGTGTTGGTCTAATCTAAGTTTCTTTCATACCAACTTCCAATTATCCCAGCAGTTTTTACCAAAGAGGGAGCCTTTATCCCAATGGCTGGACTCCTTGGGTTTACATCTCCTACTTTTACACCTAGTCTATTCCACTGGTCCACCACTCTGTTTCTTAGCCAATACAAAACCGTTTTGATGACTGATGCTTTATATTATAATTTTAAATCAGGTAGGGCTAAGCCACCTTCTTTTGCACTTTTTTTTCATTAAACTCCTGGCAGTTCTTGACTTTTTATTTCTCCATATGAATTTGCTTACAATTTTTTCTAACTCATTAAAGTAAGTTTTTGGAATTTTGATTGGTAGGGCACTAAACAGATAGGTTAGTTTTGGTAGAATTGTCATTTTTATTATATTAGCTCTCCCTATCCATGAGCAGTTGATATTTGCCCAGTTATTTAAATCTGATTTAATTTGTGTGAGAAGTGTTTTATAATTGTTTTCAAAAAGATTCTGAGTCTGTCTTGGCAAATAGACTCCCAAGTATTTTATATTGTCTGAGGTTACTTTGAATGGGATTTCTCTTTCTAGCTCTTCCTGCTGTATCTTGCTAGACATATATAGAAAAGTTGAGGATTTATGAGGGTTTATTTTATAACCTGCAACTTTGCTAAAATTGCTAATTGTTTCCAGTAGTTTTTTGGATGATTTCTTGGGATTCTCTGGGTAGACCATTATGTCATCTGCAAAGAGTGAGAGTTTTGTCTCTTCCTTCCCAATTCTATTTCCTTCAATTTCTTTTCTTCTCTAATTGCTGATGCTAACATTTCTAATACAATATTGAATAGTAGTGGTGATAATGGGCACCCTTGTTTCACCCTGATCTTATTGGGAATGCCTCTAGCCTCTCCCCATTGAATATAATGCTTGTTGATGGTTTCAGATAGATACTGCTAATTATTTTAAGGAACAGTCCATTTATTCCTACACTCTCTAGTGTTTTTAATAGGAATGGATGCTGTAGTTTGTCAAAAGCTTTTTCAGCATCTATTGATATGATCATATGACTTCTGAGAAACAATCTTTCTGCAATCTTTTTACCATTCCATCCCATTTTCTCCTGAAAATTGCCCACTTTATCATTCCCATTCTCACTTAACTTCAATCATTCCATAATGAAACCCTCTACTACTGGCTGCTTTTCTAATATCTCCTCTAAACTTAAAAAAATCCTCACTTGGAGGCTAGATGGTAGATTAAAGGCAGCAACCCAAGTGAACTTTCAATATTCCCCTCCAAACAACTTTAAAACAACTCCTCAAATAAAATTTTAGAGTAACAGAGCTAACAAAAGATTAGGGTGAGATCTTTTTTCGACTGGAAGAAAACTTAGGAGGTCAGTAGCAGAAATAGGTGACACTGGAGGGTGTAGAGTACATATGCAATGACAACAAAAGCTGATATAGCAGCAGCAGCTTTGGGAACTCTTGATCTATAGATGGTAAGGGAGTCAGACAACTGGTCAGAAAAAGAATTTAGAGATTAGTTGGTGGCACTGGATAAAACTCCTACTTATTGATAACTCTGGTGTCCATTTTTCAGTCTGGGTCACAGTTCCAAGGTAGGGAAGAGTACTTGATGTTGGTCACAAGAGAAACCAGGTTTCTGGGAACATTTTCAAGGTAAAGAGTAGTGCTTGCAGCAGCAGAGGCCAGGAGGCCAGATTGCAGTGTCAGGGTCAATAGGAATACTAATGTTTTGATTTCAGAGAAGTGGGGTCCCTTCCTAAGTAAAAACTAGAGCACAAATCAGAAGAGCAGTCAATACACCTCTCCAGATCACCTTGGAGAGTTATTTAGAGGTAGAGTGATTTGCACAGCTGTCATGTATCAGAGAGTGTGATTTCAATACAGAGCTTCATAACTTTGAAACTGACCATCCATTGTGCTAGTCTGCTTCTTAAATCAAATTTAATTTAACTTAATGTGAGCCAAAACAATCTGAGATTCTATCCCCTTCTGCTAAGACTGAAACCAACAGATTGACAAATATGGTAACCCCATCATGGAATTGATGACTGTATATATTAAAGTATTTAGTTTTAATGTCTTAGGCTATGCCTTCAGGGTCCATAAATTACCTAAGAGCCCAGGGATCTGGGCCCATTGACTTCAATGTTTTCTGTGTGCAGATAGTCATACAAAAAAATTTTTTTTTCTCTTCAAAGCATTTTCCTTAGCTGCGATGTGGCTTGGCATAAGAAAAATTGGTCTTCAAATATTCAAATTTAGGAAAGCTATTTAAAAATGTTCTATATGATGAAAGTCACTATCTTTGAAACTTGAAAGTCTTGCCTTACTAGTTGCTACATTTATTTATTCATGTATTTATTTATTTATTTATTTTTATTTTGAGTTTTACAATTTTTCCACCAATCCTGCTTCCCTCCTCCCACCCCCCACATAAGGCAGTTTAATAGTCATTACATCATTCCCATAGTATGCATTGATCTAAGTTGAATGTGTTGAGAGAGAGTACATATCCTTAAGGAAGAAACAAATAGCATAAGATATTAGCTGATACATTTTTAACATTATATAGTAGGAGAAAAATAATCTCATACCTGATCCCAACAATGGAGAATGATTCCCAGAGGCTTGCAATTTTTTTTAATGTATTGAATTTATTTAAGTCTAAAACAGTATCAGATATTTCAAACATTGTTGGTAGAAGAGTAAAAAATAATTAACTCTCAGTTTGTGTACTCCATAAAGGTCTTTAGTTGCTCAGATAGAATTGTAGGAACTTGGCAAGGATCCCCTCCCCCAAAGAACAGCAGCAAATTTAATTCCAAGATAAACGTTCTTCTGAAGTAGAGGAAATGTGAAGAGAAATATGTTCTATAATAAATCTGTCCTTGTACACTGACCAGGTACTGGACATTAACAAGGAACCCTCTCCTCCATCCCATTGTCCAAACTAATGAGATGAGATCAATGAACCTTTTAGTAAAGTATTTTGCCCCTTCCTGGCAAGGACTCTGAAAATTCTGCCTCTGGGCACAAGATAAGCCTCCTTCAACAAAACAATGGAACCCTACCCTGAAAGGATTAAATGTTTGAGATACCAACACTCATCTACATATCCCTACTTATCTTATCTCTGCTCTTTGAGTTACAGTCCCCAACAATCCTATACTTAAATTGCCTCATCTTCCTGCCCCTTAAAATTCACCTCTCTTCACCTGAGTTGCTTATCTTCCTTTGGGAAGCTAGCCTGTTCCTTTGGAGAATCATTCCCCAAAATAGCCTGTCACAGCCCTGTCTTTCTTTATTGCTTATTCCCTGATGGCTTGTCTTCCTTTGAGAAGTCAATCCACTCTGGGGAGTGTGATCTCAAAATAACCTCCTATACCTCTCTTTATTCCCCTACTGCTGTTGCTAATCCCCTTAGTGGATCAGTGACTTCCCATTGCCCAACTGCTTGTACTCTTTTATTAACTTCTGTTAACTACAGCAATACTTAAATAAACTTTATTTATCCCTAAATTCTTCTGGGTCAAAGTCAATCTTCTTTCATGTTTACTTGAACCCCTGAAACTTTCAACTGCACATATTTTCCGGCAACGATTTTAGTAATTCTACAGTATACTAATGCTGAGAGCCAATATAAAACCTACCACAATGTAGAAAAGTTACCCATAAATTACCCCTAAATATCACTCTGATCAGTTTAAGAAGTGCTTCAATTATGAACCTTCAGTTATGAACTCAAGATATTTTTTGACGGTTCAACAAACATTTGTAACAAATATTAGCATTAGGAAAAAAGAAAGGAAGAGAAAGAAAGACTTGAAGAAAGAAGGGAACAAAGAAATAGTCCCTGTTATGCCTTCTTAAAAATAAGCAAAATATATGAGGAAAATTTCATTCTGCTATTTCCATCCTCATCACATGATGTAAGTCATTTTTAATAACTTGAAACATAAGTAAAATGGGAAAAAAACAACTATTTTAGCACCCAGATAATACCTGGAATTCAGTTAAACCCGATAATCCTTTTAGGTTCAATTGAAATCTGAAATTGTGTAAAATTTCTTTGTAAAAATTGGTAGAGTAACAAAGATAGGGACTCATTTCCACTTACCAGTATGAACCTTATAGGGCAAAAAATAAACAAAATGATATTTGGTAGAATTGCCTGCATTAACAAGCATTTTTAAAAGAACAAATTAAAGTACTTAATAAATTAAATGTGTAGATTCTTGGGAAACTTGGTAGCATTTAGATGTGACCTTGTTAAAATGTCCAAAAAATGCTATGCCATGACATTTGTCCCTTTTGACTGAATTCTTTCACATTTCACATTTGTGACTCCACCTAATCTTAGTGCAGTGGAAGCAGTGCATAAAGTCAAAAGATCAAAGGCTCAATTTTGTTTCTAGACCTGGAGAGGAGTGGGCTAATGCACTTCTTTGCTTCTCCACCCCCACATCCTGAAATGATGAGCTCACAAGCATTCCAGATTCCCCACTCAATCTTTCTTAGTCCTGCTACCTCATTCCACTTCAGATTTCCTTGCAATCCTTCTTAATCCCTTAATCCCTAACCCTCTCCCCACCACTGCCCCCTATGGCTGCCTGGCCTACTATGTGAAATCAAGGTCTATCCCACACTTCTTCCTTGATTTTCCTAGTAACAAGCACACAAAATAAACCTCCTTATGTTAAAAGGCTCCATTTTGTCTTGACATCAAATTGAACAAATGGATGATAGTGTTAGAGTTACAGCTCCAAGGTGGAGTTACCATGGTACCTTACTTTCCTTTTAGAGTAAAACTTTCCTTCAGGCACAGCTAGTTCTGTTTTCTAGGTAAGAAAAAATGGCTCCTTAATTTGCTCACCCTTCCCACCCTCCAATGTGTATTGGTTCAAATTTCTCAGAGAAATCTTCTCCTCTCTTTTGAGACACTTGTTAAAATAGCCTATTAAACCTGCATCTCTAATAAACTCTGATGAACTCTAATTTTACATCTCCATCCCTTATGTTTTGTATATAATCCTCAAAAAGTTGTAGAATCACTGGCATTTTGTCACAGATAATAAAAAAATTTAAATTGAAAGGGGTTATCCAAAACTGAGGAGGGGTCCTCACTGAATTTTGACCTTAAAAATAGACAATTAAATCAAATATGTGTTATCCCTCAGAGTTTGTCTTAATAAGTAACAAACATTAATCTCCAGAGTTCGCTTTAAGAAAGAGCAAACTAGAATAAGATTAATATACATATTTATTAATATTTCCCTAAATTTGGTGATTATTCAGACTTGGGGTGGGGTGGGGAATAAGTGGAAATCTAACTAGAAAATCTACTTCCCAAAATTGAGTCTTACAATGGAGTTTTTATAGGTATGGCTATCAGAAACTGGGATCTGAAACTTCATCTCTGGTTTGTCTAATCAAAGAAGGGAATGTCCCTGGCTTAGGATGAGGAAGGGAAAACTCAGGATGGGGTGGAGGCCAATTCAGGATGGGGTTGAACATCAGATATTCCAATAAAAGTAATGCCCCAATAGTCATGCTAAAAAAACATCACAAAACATGGTCACCTTCCCTAGGTGCTATATTGATAGGATCTGGAAGACAAGAAGGCAAGCTTTTGTTTCTTAAGTTGGAAATTTTTACATTCAAATTGTATCTGTTCTTAAAGACATAATTTTTAAAATGAGGAGACTTAAAGTCTAGGTTAATCTTTTACAATTGTTAATTTGAGCTGATTAAAAGGAGGCTTTCTAAGAAAGGATACATGTGAAGGATGATTTTTCCAACCACTTCTGTCCTTAAAGGTCCAATATGTACATACATGTACACATACACATACACATACACATATACACATACACATACATATGCATACACATATACATATACACATACACACATACACATACATGTATATGTATAAAATGTTATATAATCTTTGTCCACTCATTCTCAAAGAGGACCATGATATCAGGCAGATAATGCCATGACAAGCATGTGAATTGGATTTCAGTGAAGGAGAGCTGTGCTAAATCACCAGTCTCACTTTCTCCTCCAGAACCATCTGGATCCAGTGGCCAGATATGAATCAGCATCACTGGAATGGTCCTGGATGAGAGGCAATCAGGGTTAAGTTACTTGCCCAGGGTCACATAGCTATTTTATATCAAAGGCCTGAGGCTGGATTTGAACTCCAGTCCTCCTGACTCCAAGACCAGTGCTCCGTCCACCTAACTGTAAGGACAAAATTCATCATTCACATGAGCTATTTTTAGTAGTATTTGGAATGAGAATAGGTACCTCTCTTTAAGAAATGAAAAGAATTACCAGTTCATGGGAAAGTAGCTTCTACTGTTGTGAGGAGAAAAAGTGTTGACTTTTCAGAAACATAGTGCTAAATTAGTCTAAGCCCTAGACCTCAGTTTGTATTTCTCAAGAATCAGGTGAGCATGAGAACCGGATCTCCGGCTAGAAAAATTATGTCACCCTAACCTTATAAGATGTAAACAAAGACAGACCCTCCTGGGAAAGTTTAGGTATACCTCCCTTCTCTTCATACTATCAAGTTTGACCAATTGTTGTAAGGGTTAGAAGAAAAGAGGAGGGGGAATGGGTTGTGGTTTTTTGTGGTTTTTAACCCTGCTTCAGCTTCTGTAATTTGGCTTTTCCTGCTCTCTCATAGAGAGTTAGGAACTGCCCTGTGAACTGAATTAAATTTTAACTCTTTGCTGCCACTTTGAGAGGACTCTGAGTAGTCATTTTGGGTTAGAGTTTAAATTCCCCACACACTGGGGAAATAGAAAGAGGAAGATAGTCAGGCACCACTATTCTTGGCAAATATTTGACTTACTACCCTAGGGGTTTCAGATCCCTAGCTAGACTTTTCTTTCTTGTGTTTCCACATAATACAGAATCTTTTCACTGTTATTTATGATGTATAATCACCTCCTCACAGCCAAGAGAGTCATTTCTGGCAGGCAAAATAATGAACTAAGCCTTGCCATACTCCTTTCTCTCACTCCCTCCTCTGTCTCTATCGCTTTGTCTCTCTGTCTCTGTCTCAGTTTCTGTCAATGTCTCTGTCTGTCTCTGTCTCTGTCTCTGTCTCTGTTTCTGTTTCTCTGTCTTTCTGTCTGTCTCCTTTCTGGAACACTGCTTATTGTCATCTTCCCTGCTGCTGGGCATTTCAGATTCCTAGGCCTTCCCATTCATCTTGCTACTGAACCTTTTTGTGCTGTAGTTCCTTATTAAAATAGGAACTTGATGAGGGTAGGCTCTGTCTCACTTTTCTATCTGTAGTCTTAGTTGTTGGCACATTGAAAATACTTAATACTTGTTTTTATTCTTTGTTAATACATTTTTCACACCAGACCAGTCCAAAGTAAGAGTCATTACTTGGGACGTTGGAGTTCTTGAAAAAGCCCTCTATCTCCCAAGAACGTTAGGTATTGAAATCTCTGATCTTCTTAGTTATTCTTCCTCAACTTCAAAATTAAAAGGTTAGAATAAATTGTCTCTAGGGCTTTTTCATTTACAATAATATGTCTTTAATCACACCATAACACCTATACCGCTGTCTCTCCTTTCCCTATCCTATATATGTATATATGTGTGTGTGTGTGTGTGTGTGTGTGTGTGTGTGTGTGTGTGTGTGTAAAATCTTCCTTAGAGTATACATTCTTTATTTCTATCCCTAGTACTTCAAATAATGCCTGACATACAGTAAACATAGAATAGATATGCTCTATCTGTCTCTCTATTTCTCTGTCTGTCTGTCTGTCTCAAATCTAATAGGTCTACAATTGTATTTTTTTTCTAGTACCAAAATGCCCCCAATAGGTTGTAAAAATGGGGTCAATCAGTTAGGATTTTCTCTAAGCATTTTAATTGCTAACATAGGATGATAATAAATTTAGGGACTTTTTTCAAATCACGAAAAAGGGATCCCACAAAAACTCAAGCCTTCACAATAGTCAAGACAATAGGATTCATGTACCAAATATTTTCTAATGCATCAAACACACAACTGGCAAAATTCCTGAAGTACAGGTTTGATGATGGGACTCCCTTAATTTTTTATTACTTTTTTCCCAATTACATGAAAAGGTAGTTTTCTACATTTATCCTTTTGCAAGCTTTTGGGTTCCACATTTTTTTCACCACCTTCCCTTTCCTTATCTTCATGATAGTGAACAATCTTATGCAATTTGTACATGTACAATTATGTTTAACATATTTGCATATTAGTCATGTTGTAAAAGAGGAATTAGAACTAAGGGGGTAAATCATGAAAAAAAGAAAAAAGCATA